>NW_015090868.1:8518520-8539180 GCF_001431845.1 Calidris pugnax | reverse complement strand
GAAAAGCCGAGGCCAGTTTATACCTGTAGCCACAACTGTGACAAACTTGGATCCAAAATGACCATCTGGAGAAAGGCGACAGATGTTGGGGTGCTGGTTCTGAAAGTTCCCAGCTGTGATGCACTCTTCTGCACTGAGATAATACGTGTCCTGAGGGAAGAGCAGAGATGTCAATAAAAAAAAAAAAAAAAAAAAAAAAAAGAACAATGGAAATGCAATTACTTGCTTTCAAACCTGAAGAACAATGGAAATGCAATTACTTGCTTTCAAACCTGCATAATATCACGGGTAGCGCATGGCATCTTTTGGCTCCTGCATCGCTCCCCCCTCTTGTCTGGAAAACATTAAAAAGAAATCTAGATGAGCAGCAGTGTTTAATTTTCCCCATGCTAACTTTCAGACTTCTTCACAAAGAGGTTCAGCTGCTGAGAGTAAGATGGGAATATTAGATTTTTGATTGTCTGTTCGGCACAGCAGAGGCCCAGGATTCCATTTAGTGACCCTTCTGAACCTCCCTCACGCGAAAGGTGTTGGAGCTCTCCCTCATGGCCAAATGCACTTTTCGCTCTGCTTGGAGTTTATTTTCAGGGCTTTAATAGAGCAAGTGCCAGACATGGGATTGTTTTCCGGATCTATTTTATTTCAAATTAATTCGTCCGGTTATAGTTGAAGATCTCTTCTTTTACGTGAGGAGGTGGAATTTGCTGCATAACCTCATCTGCTGTTTGATGATTTGCACTTTGGAGTCCAAAACCAAAGACGTACAAGCTATTTCTAAAAGTAAAATATACTTGGGAATTTCATTTTGGCTTCACATAAGGACATTACAGCGTAAACTGTAGGATTACATATCCTTAGTAATCGCTGCTCTCATCAATTTCCTAACGTTTTCACCTCTTTGATTCCTAAGTTATGTGCAAAGAATCCTTGTAGGTTTTTTTTAATTGGTTCCAATTCCCCATAAAATGGTTAAACATTTTTTTAAATGGTAATTTTCTGTTCCAGAGATGGAGATCCTGAAAACATTTATCTAATTCTCACACGAAATAAAATATTTAGGACACAGTTTAATGTAGTACTACATATTTTTCCAATGTTTTCAAAATAAGTAAACTAATGACTTAACTACTACAATTCTTTTTTTTTTTTTTTTAATTTATTTCTTTAATGATTGCTACTATTTGACATCTCTAAATCAAAAATGAGAATTAATCGTGAATGCTTTCAGTCTGGGAAAGTATTCTTCTGTTACTAACTTTAACTATGTCATTAGTTAAGAAAAATAGCTGGGATTGGCTCAGTGTTGGCTCTTCAGACCCAAAGGCCCTGAGTAAAATGCCAGAGGCTCCTTAATGTCCTGTGGCAGTGTGAAATTCCATCCTGAGCAGTAGAAATTAAAACATCCCTAAATCCTTATTTTATCATTCTAAAATAAATATGCATAATCAACCCAATTTTATGAGTACTATTATATTGTTTGTTTGGTATTGCTACTTATTTCACTTGATGGAAAGAACACTTCCTAAGGCCAATTGAATCTCAGAGCAAAAAATATATTTCCTGATGTCTGTGTAGCTTATCAAAGTATTTAGGTAATACTTTATCTCATCTTAGGTTGGTGCTCTTCACCACCACCATCCCTATGTCTTGTGAGTGTAATATATTTAATTTGTTTCGTGGAAGAGCAGTGCTGGTCACTTTGAGAGGAGAAACAGTCCATGAGGCTGTGCATACCATCCAGGCAGGGGTCTAGAGTCGTAAAAAAACCTCACATCTTTCTCACCAGGAAACCCTTTCTGCTTGAAAATGGTGTTTCATTCTTTTCGGTGGGCTCTATTAATGTTTCAGTACGTAAAAAATCTTAGACTCCTGTATTCTAAGATATTTTGAACTTTGTAATTTGAGTAGTATTTAAATTTTGTCATCACCATTTTTTCACCTTCCAATAGCGCGTCCACCAAGGTGGATCCTAAGGTAGATGCACTGCTTTGGAGGCTGGGCTAAACTCGCATGAATTTTACAAGTCAAACCGCTTACGTGCAGAATTCTGACATGCTAAAATGAACTGTTACTCTAAGTCTGTTCATTTGCCTTAATTAAAAATTTGCAAAGCCTTTGTGAGCGATTTGGAGTGTCAGTAATAGGTGTACAGGGGTGCTTGTGTGAGATGGGGATGGCTGCTCTACACAACTCTAATAACCAGCACGAAGCACGTATTCAGAGGGATTCATCTGTTTGTGTGTCTTTAATAGAGTTTGCTGTTCATGAAAGAGGGCGGTGGGCATCAATCCAGGGGCTGGGAAACCATTGTAAAACTGTCATTCCAAACTGGAAAGGGAGATTTCAGATGAATTCACACAGTTTTCTGCTCAATCCCAGATTCCAATGGGTTAACTGCTTGGCTGTCTGGTTTTTTTCCCCGTGAAGTGCACTGCGAGGCCAGAGAACATTTTTTGGAGCATCTAATCCTCAAAGGTCAAAAAAAAATATTCTTGTGCTCTGTTCATACATAAGATGGACAGCTCTGTTTAATACAGAGCTTCAGCCCTGAAAAATTTGTCATGCATAATATAATATAGGAAAAATAACATCTTTCCTCTGGTAAAATCTTCTGAATGCATTGCTGCATTAGTGAAAGTCTGTCTGTTCTGCTATTATGAAAACTATGATATGAGTGAAAAACACTCTGCAGAAATGAGTTTGTATAGCGCCGAGTCTAACGCGAAGAACACTGCATTCTTACTAAAAGATTTTTATCAACGTAATAAATATGCTTCCTTTCATCTCTAACGATTTCCAATGTCTACTAATCTGTTAGAATGGCTAAATAGCAAAGGTTTAGTTTGCTGGTAATTCTTGTAGCATTAAACCTCTGAAACCCAATTAATCCCTTGTTTTCCTACTTAAAACTAAAGCCTGTGAAAGGGAACAGTAATTCTGGATGTTGAGTGAACCTGATCTTATTGGGACAGTAATATTATTATAATTTTTTTTTTTTAATGTGACATAGCTGCTTTTGCTTTCTGCTGTGGTATTTTCAAGGAATTTGAGTTTAATAGGTGTTAGAGCTGGTGATGAATACAGAAGGAAGGCAAAGGCTGCGACACCCAGCTGTGTGGGCAGAGCATTTGCCATTTAGAGAAGTTCTCTTGACATTACTGTGGATTGTCACCTGCAAAAATTAAACTCGTACATACAACTGCATAATACCAAGTTTATGCATTGAGAGCCATGTTGAAGCCCTTTGGTTTCTGGGGCTGGGCATCAAGCGCTCTCCTTTCCTGGTGTGTGCAGGGAAAGAGGTAATTAAGGTGGATTTTTCTCCGTTCCTACCAACCAGAGTTGTCTGCTAAGGGGTTGACCTTACAGTGCACTGGATTTGGTTCCCAGAATAAATGAGATTAGTGGCAGAAAAGCAAAGGCAATTTTCTTTGCTGTCCTCTGTTTAGGCTTTAAGGTCTCTGAACCGAGAATCTTTATTGTTCTGCTATAGCTTATGGAATTTATTTCATATCCTGAACTCGGTGTGTGCTAGCCCTATAGAAATCCAGTCTTTGAGGAAGCATGTAGAAATGTCTGAGAGGACATTGCAAAGAAAAGGCTCAGTATAAGAGCTGATGTGGTAGGAGTGCTGGGTAGCTGCTTTTTCTGGTTGAAAAGTTAATGCCTTTTTTTTTTTATTTACTATTAATTGACATCGTGGTCTCTGTTCTTCCCCCTTCAATCAATTAATAGAGAAAATTATTAGAGAAATGGTGTGTAAAGTGGGGGCACTGGACATGCCTCTTCTCTGTTTGAGGTATTTTTCTCATGCTAAGGAATTAGAAGTCCACCCTCACAGACACAAATCTGATCACGGTGCCTACTGCTCAATACCCAGTTTATATGAGTAACTTATAGTTGGACCCCAGGGGAAAAAAATATAGATTCTCTACCTGAGGGGCTATATGTCCTTTCCACGGCGCACTTCACTGTGAGTTTTGTCTTTTTTATGCCATCCTGTTGGGTAGTTGAAGACCAAATAATGTTCCCCTGTAGTTTTCTTTCCCTAAGGCTAAAGAAATCCCGTTCTCTTGTACGTTGTGCTCCAGCCACCCAATCAACTTGGTGGCTCTCTGCTGGACCTGCACAGGGCAAGCAAAAAAACAGAGCCTATTGCCAGTAAAAAAACAGAAAAATAGAACATCTTTTCATAGATCAACTCAATGAGAACTTTTTAATGTTGCACACTGGGGCAAACCACCTGTTGAAAGCCTGCATGCCTTTTCTATAAAATCTCAGAAATTTGGGCATGGATTATCATTATCTTAGGAAAAGCTTATACAAATCGGCTAAATCTTGTATTTTAATCTTCTCAATAATTATTTGATTTTTTTTATGTACAAAATTAATCAGGTTTTTGAAGTCCATTCTAAAGTTACGCAAAGCAGTTTGTCTTACTCATGGTTAAAAGGACATTGTCATTGTCTGTTTGTCACATCATTTTCTGTGTCTCTGAGATGCAGAGCAAGGAGAGGACATGAAGTACTAGCTTTGCATATAACATATACAATGAAGAAAAATGGTGTTTTTTCGTTATATTGTTACTTGACACTTTTGAACCCAAATAATCCATGACATTTATCAAGTGGAGAGCTCCTACAAGTCATGAGTCAGCAAGAATAATTTGAAGTCTGTATCTACACTCTTGATTCTTCCCAAGTCTAAATCAATCCAGTGTGAAAAACAGTGCTAACAAACACATTTTTTTAAATTCTTTGATACTTTCACTATTTTGTCTTTTAATTTCTTTCACTTTTTGTTCTCTGTACGGATTAATTCAAACAATTGTACTAAGGGGTGCCCATCCAAAATATTTTACTCAATGTTTTTTCCATTTATTGAATGGGAAAGGGAAAAGGGGGGAAGAGGAGATGGAATAATTTTCTGAATTATTGCCTCGTAAAGTGGTACAAGGTAATCAGTTTAATGGCAGCAGAAATTCATATGATTAATTCTGATTCACGAGTTATGCTTAGTATTTTCCACTGGGAAAAGATCAAAAAAACCCCTAAAACAAACAAGGTTGTAGACAAATGGATACTGACCTGAATAAAAATAGGTTGCAGTTTGGCTTTATCTGCAAGTTTGTAAAGTTTAAATATCTTGTGACTTTTTATTCATATGCTTATTATTCAATGTTAATAAGTGCCTAATAGCTAAAAGCAGCCTTGCAAACCAGTGTGTTTCATATTTAGCAGTAGCTTAAAAAGTGATTACTATCAGAAATATTATTTCTTCTTAGATACCCACAGGAGTCTAATGAATAGAAGTATCTCAGAGGTGACAGTTTGGGTCTCATTATTGTTTTTCACCTTTATCAACATTCTCATGCTCACAAGCTGAAGTAAGCCTTGTGCACCTCAAAGAGACAGCTCTCCACCTTCAAAGGGTGATTATTTCTCATTTGAGCCTTCTAGTTTTAAATTATCGGTCTTTCCATCTGAATGAAGATCAGCGTGTAGGCTTGGTTTGAATAATCTGAAAAACAGCCACTGTTAATATTAACAAAAGAGTCTGACTTTATCACCCGTAAGCTAACTTGAAACAAACTTTATATTAAACTGTGAAATAGTAGCAAAATTGTTAGTGTTGAGATTAATCACATAAGCACCGATTTCTTTCCATGCTGCATTTGACTATTCCAATTAAGGCTATAATTTGAGAAAGTAGTTTAAATTTAGGCCCATTTCAACAGTCTGATAAGTTTAGAAGTTTAATCACAGATAATCAACTCCTGTCATCCACACTAGCAGTTTTATATCAGATTAATACATTATTACATTGTGGTAATTGTAATATATTAATGATTTGGAAAGTTCTTTTTCACTGCTCAAGATAAGACCCTAGTTTTGTGAAGAAAGATACATGCGTATGTTCAGATGGTTGTAGCGCATTGCCTCATAATTCAAGAGGAATTAATGAATACATGTGTTTACACTAATAAATAGTATTTATTAATAAAAATTTGAATGTTGGCAGATAATGAATCCGTAATTTTTTTGTAACTTCAGTTTCCTGAAGTATATACTTTTAATTCCTGTGTAACACTAGATGATTCTTGTTCTTGCGTCTTCTGCATCTTTTTCCACTGAAAGAAGTGGTTTTTTATAGCTCATTCCCTTCGACAAGTAGATGGTGTTGTTTGAAACATACAGCACAGCATGCAGCAGGTTATGTGGAAGAGTTGATATTCGCAATTTATTGTGGAGAAGGTGTTTTTGGAAGGTTCTAGAGATATAGGTTCAAAACACACAGGGTTACAAATGTTTTAAGTTAACATCAGGTTAGAAGTTGCTGTCAGTGTTGCCTTGATTAAATAATTTGAATATGGATTAGTGATAAATGGCTGCATATAGCCTAATGTCTATAGGATAATCCTTGTTCTTGTAAAGCACCAAATACTCTCATGTTCCACTGTTAATCAGCCATGCAGGACTCAGAAGAGTAAATAGAAAAAAAAAATAAAAATCCTGTCCTCCTTTATGCATGATAAGAAAATATTTTTTAAGTTCCATATTTTGCCTCAGAGATAGGATTGCATAAAGCAAGTGAATTCCCTTATCTACAAAAAATCTTAGTTAATAATTTTTTGCTAATAGAAAAGGATTTAAGTTCTTTCAATGCAATTTATATAGTGATACAGAGAGCTTTCAAGAAGAAATGTTGGAAAAATAGAAATAAGAAATAACTTCATGTCTGTGAGTATGGAGAACATTAACTTTTATGCCAACAGATGTTAAATTAGGCTGTTGTTAACCATAAAAAACAAACCACAACATGCCCCAAAACCTAGTAAGGAAAGGATAGTTAAGAAATGTGCACAAGCAGAAAACAGCATCCTGGCCAGTGCCTTCAAGTAGGACAGAAGTAGATACAGGACCAAGCTGAAGACTATTTTGTGATTAAATATTATTCTATAGAATATATTATATATATTCTGTATTGGAAAAGATCTTTCCAACTTGGTTTCTTTATTGCTGACACTAATATAACTTCTTTTACATCTTGGAAGCAGTTGGAAAAATTTAGTCCTGAAAAACGTAGGATAAAGTAGGAAATGTAAGGAGCCAGCCACTTGATTAGAGAAAACTGGAAAAAGACTGTAAAAGACACAAAACCGGAACTTCATAAATGATTTAGTTTTGCTCGTTAATTAGGCTTAGAAATTATCTCATTTTTATAGTCTAGCAAGACAGCAGAGCAATACTCAGAAGTTCTGATATAAATGTAGGAGCAAAAATGTATTTGCTTTAAAGCGAGTCTGCTGGATGGGAATAGCCATTACAGTCAACAATGAGGCAATGAATCTGTGCCTAAAGCAGTGTAGTAAGGCTTTTCATAACTTTTTGTATGCATAGTAAAGAGTAAATTTGCTGGAGCATCCACAGAGATTTAAATTAATTTCAGAAAGAAAATTATTACATTAATTTGTTTTCTACAAATATAATTTTGAATTAGTTATTCAGTATGGGTTTTCCCAGTTGCCTTTAATAAAATGATAGAGATGGGCTTATGGGGAGAATCTTAATTGTTCAGCTTTCCATTTCGGTTTGACTCATTTTCAAACTCAGTTATTAGTGGGAAATGGCTGAAGTAAATGAGCGTTTGTGAACGGCGCTGCCTGATTCTAAGCTTTTGCTGGGGCTCATTAAAAGGTTGGTAGATGTTGGAGAACACAGAACGCTTTAGTTCCTATCAAAGTACCGTCCTCCATGGAGCCCTGGTTGAGAAAGAGTTTCACCGTGAGTAATGTTGCACAGACACGGTTTAAAGTGAAACTTTTGACCTTCAGAGTGAAGTGTATTAATATAAACCAGCGTGTTGCAGCTCGTGTTACTATGACTCTGTTATGAGTAATGGTGGTTAATATTTCTGCGTGTTATTTCTCTATTACAGCGTTTAAAACGTGCAGGGCTTACGGTGCAGAGGAGAGTAAATGAAGCTGTCAAATACAAAGGAAGAATCGGGATGATTAGAAAAAGATTATTTTCCATTAAAAATTTTCACCTGAAGGATATAATTATGCAGACCCACTGATAGGATAATTTCTCATTTCTTCCACAGATTAAAAGTTGTTTATTAATTTGCTTTATGAGGAAACAGTGTGTGTTTCTGCAAAGGTTAAGTTTGTACAGTTGGATATAAAGACACAGAAAATCAAACTGTGAATGCAGAACATTATGGTATCAACATAATATAATACAATTGCTGAGATGAAAAAAAGGGTTGTGCAGAGCTGTAATTCTGCCTGTGAATTCAATTTTGTAGGTATATAAAGAAAATTTAATTATGACCTTATTATTCATATGATTATTCTTCCTAATTCTACTGATTTGTCATAACATAGTTATAAACAGAAGTTTATTCCAAACTGAAAATTAAGAGAAATTACTAATTATGTTTTATAACAGAAGTTATAATAATTTATAAATGCCCTTTTATTTTATTCTTCTTTCCTGACATGCCTGTTGAGAGCAGGACTGCACACTTTCAGCTAAGCTTACAGACTTTTGTACAAAGAATGTAAGTTTATTGTGCTGTTCCTGAGACAGAGGAAAAACCCACTTCTCTCCTTCCATTCCCACCAAAGAAGTAAAGATGGAAAAGAAATGTTGTGTTTTGGGACAAGCTGAGTCCTTTCAAATGCATAAAAGACAGAGAGAGTGCTGCACACACAATCTCAGCTACTTCTGAATAACCCAGTGGTGAGATACTCACTTGGGATGGAATCTAGCCTGGTCCTGAGATGAGCAGAGTCTTTGGTTTTCTTGTTAATCTTTGTCAAAAGCAAGCAAACAAACAAACAAACAAAAAAAAAAAACATTTACTGGAATTAGATTACTCTTATCCATCTCATAGATTCCACGTTCCCATGAAAGCCTGAAAGCCCCATGTATTACCATACATTGCTTTTGTATTGTTGCATTATGTATTTCTGGAATTCCGTATTTTGGAGGGAGAGATTGTCACTTTGAGGGTTTGGGGATTTTTGTTTGTCCATCTGTTTTTTCAGTTCTTTCAAAGCGTATTAGAAACGTTCGTTCAAGGGATCTCAGAGTGTAGGTCATTCTGTCCAGCCTCTTACTGGGACTTGGGCTATTGCCAACACTAGACCAGATTAGCTGTGCTTTTGTCTTATCAAGTCTTATAAAACCCTTAATGGTGGAGATTCCACAACCTCCAGCACTATGACACCCTCCTTGTGAAGAGCCATCATGTCATAGAAGAAAGCTTTCCCAATTTCCTTTATGAATCTCCATGTCGCTGTGGTTATTGTCCTTTATTTTCTGTTGTGACTATGGAGGGTTCAGCTTCATCATCTTCATATACTTCCTTTGAGCTTTATCGTCTCCAAATATCCATCCTTCTCCCTTCAGAAATCATGTGGTCTAGGTCCTAACTTCTTTATCTTCTCCACATCCCTCTTGAATAGTTGGGTCCAAATCTGGATGTTGTATATTGAGTGTAGCCTCACCAGCATGGAGTAGAGGAGGTTAATACCTTTGCTCAATCTACTTGCAGCAATTTTTTTTTTTTTTGGTTGGTTATGGTGTTTGGGAGTTTTTTGTTGTTTGGTTCTTTTTTCCCAAGATCACTACTCATTCTCTCACCTGTGCTGATACATGAGGCTGTTTCAGCATGGATGCAGAAATTTTCACTTCTTGCAGAATTTTCTGTTTCTGTTTTCTTTGGTTTCTGTTAGTTCAGTTCCTGCAAAACCCTGTGGATTTAGGTTCTTCTGCTGGATGTCGACCACTTTCCCTAATTTGGTACCATTTGGAAATTTGCTCAAGGTGCATTTTGTTTTATCATCCACGTCACTTATAAGGATCCTGGTCAATGATGCTGCAGGATCAGCTGCTGGGATGCCCTGCTTTCTGCTGGCTGCCAGCCCACTGCGAACCCCGGTAGTCCAGCCATTTTTCAATGCATTTGTCTCTTCCTCCAGTTCATATTTCCTCAATTACAAAATGAGAATGCTGTTGCCAGGGCATCAAAAGTTTTACTAAGGTCAAGGCGTATTACTTATGGGTTCTTGTACCATCTAGATAGCCAAATATTTTACCATAGAAGGCAGACAAGCTGGTTGTGGTGTGTGTGTGTGTGTGACATGTCTTTGATTAAATACCTGTTGACTGTTCCCAATTATCTTCTTGTCCTTTATGCCTTTAGACATGGATTCCAAGAGGATGTGCTTCATAATCTTCCCAGGGACTGATTTCTCTGTTCAAAGCTGATGATAAATACATCAGTAGAGCAATCATTTGCAAAATTAACATGTGGTACCTTGAAAATCTAGGTGCCATCGTAGTATTAGCATATATTATATCGCTTGTAGTAAATTAGCTGTCTTTGTGCTGCTGATTGGTGGCACAATAGTGGGAGAATATGTTTAGCTTTTTAAGGAAAGATCTAATAGTTTAGTTCCAGCTTCTGTACAGTTGGGACTGATAAAGCTTAATTTCTGCCTTAGATTTAAGGCAGATGCACAGATGAAGGTCTTTAGACAGATAGGAAATAAAGCTTCCAAGAAAAGGGAATAAAACCTTATCATAGTAAAGGTTACCGTTGCTCTAATTGTAATTCATATCCAATAATGAACACCTTGTTCAATAATATTTAATTCAAATCATGATGCTGAATATAGAATTACATATTGGGAGAATTCATTAGAAGTTTTAAAAGTAAGCTGAATAAATGTGCCTCAGAGAATGTATTTGATGAATCTGTAAATGTATTTAAATTAGATCTGTAAAGTATTATGAAAAATCGACAAGGGATGCACAATTAGGTGAATAAGCTGTTCAAGGCCAGGAGCTATTGAGCATTTATTGTGCAGTGCCTTCTTGTACACTGTTTATGCAAAACAGGTGAATGGCAATAAAGTAACACTATGCAAAGTTTAAAAGAAAGCAGAGCTGAGGGCTGGAATTGTTAAAAAAAAAATCCCTGATAATTAGTTTTCTGGTCTTTGCCTACACATTATTACTATACCAATGAACTATTTAAATGTAGGACAAATGATTACTTAGTGGATGCACATTTTACAGAGCATATCATTTATTGGCCTTTTGAGTTAGCCCATTCCTAGTCCAGTTGCCTTTCCCTAAACACGTACACTGGCCTTTTGGAATCTAGAAAAATATATAAATGTAATGGTTGTTATACCTTTAGTGGGAGCATCACTATCTGCAACTATACACCATTTTAAGAAGGCTATTTTCATTTTTTGCATACTTCATGTGATATTTATTATTTACATGTGCCAGAGATATGTTTGCAATAGTTGATAAAGTATGATGCATATATTTTATCTGGTTTTCCTGGGGTTTTTCAGGGTTTCACCTGTCTTGCAGTATCGAGCATCCTTGCAAGGATGGTGTGCCATATCCTGTGCTGCCACTTTTTTTCAGTCTTTGCTACCAAGCTAACTAGAAAAAGGTCAGATTTTATGCCTGCCAATGTGGAGTCATACCTACTAACTCTCCCAGAGGTGGAGCTTGAGACCTTTTTTCCTCTTTTTGTTCACACCTGTCTGTATTTTGTTTTCCATGCTGCCATAATGCATTGTTAGAGTTCAGGGACTAGAAGTCCTAGCGTTCACGAGTCTAATTATTTTTCAAATACAGAACAGCTGAGAAACACATACCTATATTAAACTCTGAAGCCCAGAGGTCAAGATGTTAATTTTTTCCTCCTGTAAAAACGTCTTTTTTGCAAATGTTTTTCAGTGAGATAATTTTTCCAATGGCTGTTACCTCGTAGGCTGTGTCAGCAGACTTAAAACCAAAACCAGCAAAGTTTGGAGTGTAAAAAATCTCTTCCTAGAGATTAGTCACTATTAACAGATTATTCAACAAGACGCCTCTGCAGACTTTCCCCGGGCCAGACCGTACCTACGCTTCTCCGGGTGGGGAATGGTTGTTCTAATCTTAAAATCCCGGCGTTCCCTAGGGAGCCTCTCCTCCTGCCTTTCAGGCATCAGAGGTAACAATCCACCTGCCTCCCTGAATCAGCAGCAGCCACTTAACCTCTTCTCAGCAGGAAAAGCACCTGCTAACAGCATGGGGCATCGCCGGGGAAAATTATGAGCCTGCTAGCTTCTATGTTAACAGTGATTAATATTTGGTATTACTGTTTCAATATGTAGGAGGCATTACCGCTATTGAAAAACTGCCTTCACTCCAGCTGCTGTTCCTACAGAGATCACTCTCATTTAGAAGTCGCAGTTACGCGGCGCTTCTGTCAAGAAAAAGGGATGGGAAGCATCTTTCAGGGCTTAGGAAACAGACACAGATAAAATACTAAGCGTTCTAGTTCTTAAAAAAAACATATTAAAGGCAGGATTTGAATTTACGTACCCTCTTTGTGAAACATTAAAAGTAGAGGCTTTGTCTTCTAAAGTGTGTGTGGAGGAGGGGGGACATTAATACTCATCTACTTTTGCAGAGATTAAAGTTTTGTGCTGGTCTATGGAAATACTTGGTTTGGTTTCAGGAATATAAGCACACTAAGATCGTGAGAACACGGGAGTTTTCTCTATTTTCCTTATAATCAGCCATTTTCCTTCACTAAAAGGTAGCATTGCTGTTTGGCGAGTATTGTTTTAGGTAAATGCATCAGGTGCCTGGACAGTCTTGGTTATTATTTCATAAATTGGTTGCATGTTTCCATCAATATACCCAGTAACTCGGCACAATTAGTGTGACTGAACAGTTTCTAAACTTTACATTGTGTATTTATGCACACCCTAGGACGTCGTGCTATATAAAGCTGGGGGAAGAAGGAGGAAGGGGGGAACGTTGGGAGTGATGGCATTTGTCTTCCCAAGTGATGGACCCTGCTTCCCTGGAGATGCTGAACATCTGCCTGCCCATGGGAAGCAGGGAATGAATTCCTTATTTGGTTTTTCCTTGCTTTTACTCTTCCCATTCTCTCCCCCATCCCACTGGAGGAAGGTGAGCAAGCGACTATGTGGTCCTATCTGCTGACTGGGCTTCTAAATATGCATAAGATGGAAAAAATAGACAATTTCTAGGTATTTATTTAAGGGGAAAAGCAATAGTGCAAATTTCATACTTTGACATCTGGAAGAAAACAGTATGTAGCCCTTCGTTGCAGTTTTATAAAACATTGGACAGGAAGAAAGACTTAAAAAAATAAAAAAAAAAATCCAGACAACTCCAAAAGCCCCTGATAATGATATGAAACAGCTAAAGTATGTTTTCTTATACTACTAACATCGATACTTGGCAAAGGAATACAGTCTGTCTGTAGGAATACATTGGCTAGACAAAGAAGCAGATTTTATTCATTATTAGTTTATAGAGCACAAAATCAGCACATGCTTTTAGATTGTTTGATGGAGTGATTTCTAACACAACTGGCTGTCTAGCTAGGAGTACAGCAGTTCTAGGGAGGGGAGGGAAATGTGTACTTTTGGATCCTTTCAGTAATTAAATATATATTATAACTGAGAGTATCCAGTGGTGCCTTAGTTTGTTATGATTTGTCTTTGAATTCTTTGTGCAAAAAGTGCTTGCTATTTTTCTATTTCACAACCGATTTTTTCTCACAGCCACAGTCCATTTGTAGCTATATTGAAAATATGTAAAATCTCAAAAATGCATCTCCTTGTATGAAAAGTTATTAAAAATTAAGCTGCTGCAGTAAAATATCATTGGTCATTGTCTATTACTTTTCTGGTACCACTGAAGGTTTTAGATATTCCAATTATATTACACTCTGTTAGCCTAGAGGTAGCAATGTGGACATACTTTTTAAATTATCATATTTTAAATTATTCTAATTCTATCTGCCAACATTTTTTGAAAAACAGGAGGGCAAGAAAAGAGAAAATGCCCATTTTAAACAGAAAATATGCTAATCTTGCATTATTTTTTTCCTAATAAAGGCAAACAGAATAATTTTGTCTAGCATCACGGCTTTGCTAGGGCTTAATTTCAGAAGGATTTTCCGTAAAGGGAAAAGGTGATATTGAAAAAGAACCCACCCCCTTGCATTTGCATTTGTTTCCTTCCAAACTTTAATTACTGCTGGTGAATAAAAGGGAGTGTCAGTGAGGTTCTTGGCTCTGGTTCTTTGGCTTCTTTCTGTGGGTGTAGCTTCCAGGAAACTTCTATGTGTCTCCTTAAAGGTCTTTAGATGGAACTTACTAAAAGGGGTTCAGCTATTGTCTCTTCCAAGTGGGTTGGTTTGTTTTTTTTTTTTTCTGAGAAGAAACTTGGGACAGATAAATGCAGATCTGAGTGGCTCCCTGTGTAAAACAGGTGTTCGTCCCTCTGTAATTTCCCTTGGCAATACGTAATATTACTACAATAAATACGGAATATATACATACTCATAAGCACTATTTGCTGGGACGCCGCTAATTAATTTCTTATGCATTCACGAAGCACTCTTGAAACACGCTGTAGGAATTGTTTCTGTGACTTTTGTCATCCTATTGTGTCTAAATATTTTGCATATTTTGTCATGATACGGGGTATGCATTCCTCCAGCGGAAGCGTCAGGCAGCTGCAAGCTGAGAATGCAGGTACCTTCTAGCCAAGAACAATGACATTCAATTGTTATTCATAGTCAGACAGATTATCCTAAAAGGCAACGCTTTTTTTCCTTAAATAGGAAGGAATGAATTTTAATTATAAAATTACTGCTTGGTGATGTATGTGTGTATCTTACAAACACAGCTCAGGCACACAGTTGTGTGATACATGATTCTGTTCACTTTACCTCCAGCACCGCATTGTGAATGTACACAGACTTCATCCTGATGCTCACGTTGGTACAGTTTAATACTAATTTAACTCTAGTAAATGACTGACTGGGAAAAGCATCTCCTCTTTAAATCTATCTTAGTTTTTGAAAACATTCCTTCAAGTGCAAGCTGTTTTTGCACACAATGAAACATCGGGTTTTGGCTCACATTAGCACTGGTAGCCTGGCTTCTTTTATTTATTTTTATCTAAGCTGGAAAGCAGGTTTTGCTCACCTTAGTGTTGTCCCAGTGCTTTTATTTCTTATTAGCATTTTGAGGTTGCAAATGTTTGTAAGTCCTATATAGTGAAACAGAGAACTCTCTGCACCTTAGCGCTCGTTAATAAGGTTACTGATCCTCTCTCTTGCACTCCTGTCTAAATCCTGACATCAGGGCACTTGTCGTTGATAGACTGTGAAGATGTCAGGCTGCATCAGTTGAATACTTTTTTATGTTAAATCATAATGCGTTTGCAGTTAGAATATGCTTGTTTAAAGTAAGGTGATCCTGCAAAGTTTCGAATGGGTGACAGCTGTACTCGGAGAGGATCATCTTTAGTTTACTGAAATAGTACTTAGGCATAAACGGGTTTTATGTCGATAAGGAAAGTGAAGTGTGTCAGCAAGCCTTTAAGACATACTCTTCCTTTTCTGAGTTATAGAATAGTTCATATATTATGGACCTGAGGAAAAAAGTATAGAATAGTGTCATTGTGAAAGTGGCCGATTTCCCCAGGCTTTATTCTCTTGTCATTTAGTAGCCCTGTCAAAATAAAGTATAATATATTTCAAATGAAATTTTTCTGATCATAAAACTGATAATAATAATAATATAGTTACTTTCCTAAAAAGGGAAAAAAAATGCAAAGCATTCCTGTTAAACGTGGAATGGAGATTGGACTCATTTAGCCATTTACATGCATCAGGAGGAAAAACCTATTTCACAGCAAAGTCAAGTTGAAAATGCTCTTAGAGAATCCCAAACAAAATGTGAAAACAAACTGGGGAAGAGGACACAACCGCACCTAGCCCAGCCTTCAGCTTCTTTTTATAGGAGATGGGAATCCTGGGCTCTTTCTCAAATACACAGGGATAATCAAAGACTGAAGAACGTCTAAATAATATATAGTTTATTTGGAGTGGCGTTCCCAGATGGTTAAATTTGCAAGCTCATTCAAATGTGAGCAGGAGGATATGAGCTGCGTGAAGACATTACAGCAATAAAACTTCCTTAATGTCTAACACTGTTGGCTAAATGATTTTTTAGCATGATGGGAAATATACATCTAATCGTTACTCTGGGAAAATCTGTATTGGGCCAAGAAAAAAGAAAGTGAGCAAGTCTCTTAAAATATCTGCAACAATCAGCATGTAAAGGCATGTAACGTAACTATTCCATTCGAAACTGAAGTCTTGAAGAGAATAATGTGTTGAAACTCTAATGCAGCTGGGGGGGTATGTGTGTTTAAAAATTCAGCAGGTATTGAAAGAAGAATCAGCAGCTGGCTCTTCTATTTGAACTCTGCATTTTATAAAAATTATTTTTGCAATGGTACTGCGTATTTTTCTCAGCTGAGGTTCAAAAAACCATAAAAATATGGAGACCTTATTCCTTTGAGTGAATTAATTGCTTGTAAAACTGGAAAAAAGAACCTTTAACTAAAGGTCAGGTAGATGGCATAATATTAGGACTTTATAACTTCCCTGTGCCATCCAAACACTATCTGATTTGAAATAATAAAATTTACATTCCTATTTAGCTCCTACTAACTTTGAGTTACCAAGAGAAGCTGCACTTAATTACAGGTTTGCTAATGATCTCTGTAACAATGATCTGGAGCCACACGCTTTACTCTGGATGTTAAAAATGTTTCAGGATTGTTCAACCCAGCAGGAGCCAGTGCTGTATCTGCTGCCACCGACCCTTCATCTATGAAGATTTGTCTTTAATAAGAATAAGCATTGCTCAGTTTCAAGTATTTGCTACAGAAGCAGCCCTGAAGGTCACTGCAGGAAGGTAAAACTGACCCTTGCTTAGGGATACGTCTCCAAACCCACATAGTAGCTAAAGAAAGAGAGAAAAATGAAAAATATGTTATCCCTGAATTATATTGTTTGGAGCTGACCAGACGTCATCACAACATAATAATTTCCACTAATCTAAACCCCTTTCTTCTCCAGTAAAAACCAGAAACTGTGTCAGATATCTTTAGAGATTATGGTAAATAAATTAATTGCCTATATTCAGAGTTACAAAGGTGTGTGTGTTCTGATAAACAGGCAGCATATAGCAAGTTTATTGCAACACTGGTGAATGCTGATTAGATCATAGAATCAATACAATGCTCATTATATGATAAAATGGATAAAATCAATTTATCCATAAAGTTGTGTGATGCCTATGCAGTGTGTAGGAAATCACATAGCATGCTGAAATCCATTTCTTGTTGAAGATGACTACAAAAAAAAAGGGGCTCTCCCTTTTCAACCTAAAAATATAAAACTTCTCGGTGGGCTGAAAGAACATGAAGTGGTATCTGTGCTGTAAAAGTTCATAAAATTCAAGTACTGTAGCCTTGTCCTGAGTATATATGAGATGTGAAGTCATAGAACAGTGAGGTTGATCAGAAATAACTTCCTTAGCCGGTGTTATCAAACGAAGTGCTATGAAAGGTGTCTCATGTGGCCAGCTTTGAATATTGTACTCAAATGGTCACCGTCTGTAGAAATTCAGGAGAAAGCTGTGAAATCACATCTCGCAGTCGGTGGTGCGATCGGGAGCCTACCTGTCATTGTGTGGGGATGATCTCCTCACAGGAGGTGCAGGCTGGAATCAAAGAGGTGGCCACTCACCCAGAAGAAGTGAGAGTCTGCAGAAAGTGCCTGGGAGTGTGTTTGTCCTTGCAAGAACAAAGGGGAAAAAACATTTGTGGCATGTTCAAGGAAGGTCACTGTTGCCAGTGTTTCTAGGTCACTTTGCACTTCATCCAGTAGCCTTTAATGGGGACTCTCTGCCCTTTAAGGAGAGGCACTATTTTTGTCTATTGTTGAGAAAGAAAAGAAGCAAAATTGGAAGCTTCAGATTTGTTTTACTCTTATGACAACGCTGTGTGGCTGTGGACACAGACAGACCGGTTTCTAAGAGTTTTTCCTCTTTTCCCCAAACACAGTTTATGCCTTAAAAGTATTTGAAACTCACTTTAAAGGAAGCTGCTGACCAGCAGTTTTATTGACTTGATTTGTTGTAAAGCCTAAATGGCTTAGGGAAATGTTTTACAGAAGATAAAGCCATCCACTAGGAATAAAGCCTGGAAAATTAGGTGGTGTAAACCTAAAACACAAAACGTACTCTCATGACTTTGCACTTAAGCTGTTGCTTACTGAACTAATTCAAGAGTGGCTGTATTTAGTTTATTGGCTGTAACTACAATTTCTGGAAGTTGGGAAATGTTTTGAAAGTGCCTTATTAAAAAACCTGTAATAATAATGGCTTTGATCTGGTGGTTAGAATGCCTGTCTGACACAGGGCTTTGATCAGGATATGGAATATGTGGAATATCTGCAAAGCCAGTGTCTTTCCTTGTGTAACAACTTCATCAGCAGTGCTTCAAAATTATAGTTATCTGTCCCCTTGATTCCTCCCTTTAGAAACTGACTCCAAATTACTTCACTAATGCCTTTACCAATAAAGCTTTTTGTTGACTCGGAGGTCCGAAATCTGAACAAAGTCAGTGTAGATTTTACATCAATAACAGATATTTACATATTGAGTCCTTTCCATTATAGATGTACATTTATATATATTTCCACCACTTTTTGTAGACTGACGTACTTAGTGTTGGAATGATGCTGGGGGAAGAATTAAGTATGAAGAAGGGATGAGTTACTTGAAAGCAGCATGAACCTGTTTTTTGCATCTCTGTTGACACGTCCTGTGATACAAAAGTTTTTTGAAAAAGTCTTCGAGATGTTTTTCTTAATTTAGTACTTAGTTTATTTCCAAGGGAGCTAGGATGATTATGAGTAAATAATCAAGGACTGATAAGGAAAGTGAGGGGGGTCAGATCCCTAGAGATATCTTTCACAGAAAGACAGCCAGTGGGATAGCAGGCAACAGAAGTTTGAGGACCTGTTGAGGTATTATCTATTTGACTATCTGCCTTGACTATTTAGTTATGCTATTTGACTTATTTTCTTTCATAAATATGAATATAACTACTTTAAAATCATTTTAATTCCCTAGTGTGCCATTGTTTAATTACATTGAAAACTTTCATGGATTTGTATTAAATGCTTGATATTCATATTGATTTGTATTGATAGAAAGACTGCTGTAATTCCTGTGCGTTCTCAGGAGCCTGCCTGGGGACAAAACAAAGTGGTTTTGCATCAGCCTGACTGAACTGATATGTAAGAGTTGATGATTGACAATTAGCAAAGAAAACCTGTTACGTCAGAAACACAACTCTTTATACATGTTCTTGAGCAACATATATATTCCGTATTTAATGTGGGTTAAGCACTTAATAATTTTAGTAGTTACTTTATTACAGATACAGGGAGCATCTTAGAGGTATCATTGGGACACCTCCCACTAGACCAGGTTGCTCAATTGTTATGCTAAACTTTAAAAACTGATTTATCTCAGCTGTGTTGTTGTCCTAGTATGTCACAGTTATTTCATTAGTAAGTTCTGGACTGTTTTAGGTCCAATTACTTTAATGAAAGGAATAAATAAAAGCTCCAAAATATCTGGAATGCATTATAATTTGTCAGTTGTCCTAATTTTAAATGTGCAGGGGCTGTGGCCAAAATAACCAAGAAGAAGATGATTAGTTATCTGTAATAAAAATACAAGGCATATTAATGTGCGCAATCAACATGGCAACATTAAATAACTCTATAAAACTTATTTGGGACTTACAGTAAGAGTAAAACGTACAGTAATTGGGATTAACTGGAAAAATGATTAAGTTATATATACCCTGGCCATTTAAAGCACAAAATTTCTGTGAAAGAGTGACATAAAATGTATAATTTTGTATTTAAAAAATAGATATAGTCAGAGAAACAATGCTATTTGTAGCTAATTAGTTATATTCATATTTGTAATCTCTGTTATTTAAACAAATTTCTATTTGCTTATATATCACTGTTGCATTTTTGGGGCATATTTATGCATATGGATACATTTCAGGAAGGTTTTGCAATTATAGCGATTTCCACGAGGTGGTGCTCAAGCAATAAATTTCAGGCTGCTAATGTAATATCTGTGACTGTAACAAGCTGAATGTGAAAATATGGCTGTCCAGCAGATGTTCTTCTCTTTGATGCTCTGTCTAACGCAAGGTGGGAATGATGAGGTCAGGAAGGCTAATTAATTTATTATGTGGCAGAAAAGTTATTTCTCCTTGCCCAAAAGACAGAAACTCCATTATTTTCTTACAGCATAGCACCAGAAATTTGTGTCCATTTTGACATGGAATTCTTATTATCCTTTTCCTAGTTCCTGGTTTTGTTATTTCTATGCTGTCCACTTCTGATTATGAGTAAAAGAACTAGCGTTCATAAAG
This sequence comes from Calidris pugnax, assembly GCF_001431845.1. Taxonomy (NCBI): domain Eukaryota; kingdom Metazoa; phylum Chordata; class Aves; order Charadriiformes; family Scolopacidae; genus Calidris; species Calidris pugnax. The sequence goes on along the minus strand of NW_015090868.1, from coordinate 8,518,787 downwards.
AGATTATAGCAGTTGCTCTAAGCAAAATGTTAAGAGAGTTCAATAGATGGAAATAAATCTGTCATAGCAAAGTACACCGGACGCCGATTCACTGATCACTCAACGGTAAATAAAAAATACAGACAGAACGATAATGCAAAGAGGCAGATGATGTGAGAGAATGGCAATGACTATAAACCAAGCAGACAGTTTGGCATAAGTGTTTTCCCCACTTTGATCAAATAGAGCATCCTTAGCTGTTTTGCTCACCAAAGTGCTGCATCTGGG
>NW_015090868.1:8484265-8512020 GCF_001431845.1 Calidris pugnax | reverse complement strand
TTTCTTCTCCAGTAAAAACCAGAAACTGTGTCAGATATCTTTAGAGATTATGGTAAATAAATTAATTGCCTATATTCAGAGTTACAAAGGTGTGTGTGTTCTGATAAACAGGCAGCGTATAGCAAGTTTATTGCAACACTGGTGAATGCTGATTAGATCATAGAATCAATACAATGCTCATTATATGATAAAATGGATAAAATCAATTTATCCATAAAGTTGTGTGATGCCTATGCAGTGTGTAGGAAATCACATAGCATGCTGAAATCCATTTCTTGTTGAAGATGACTACAAAAAAAAAGGGGCTCTCCCTTTTCAACCTAAAAATATAAAACTTCTCGGTGGGCTGAAAGAACATGAAGTGGTATCTGTGCTGTAAAAGTTCATAAAATTCAAGTACTGTAGCCTTGTCCTGAGTATATATGAGATGTGAAGTCATAGAACAGTGAGGTTGATCAGAAATAACTTCCTTAGCCGGTGTTATCAAACGAAGTGCTATGAAAGGTGTCTCATGTGGCCAGCTTTGAATATTCTACTCAAATGGTCACCGTCTGTAGAAATTCAGGGGAAAGCTGTGAAATCACATCTGGCAGTCGGTGGTGCGATCGGGAGCCTACCTGTCATTGTGTGGGGATGATCTCCTCACAGGAGGTGCAGGCTGGAATCAAAGAGGTGGACACTCACCCAGAAGAAGTGAGAGTCTGCAGAAAGTGCCTGGGAGTGTGTTTGTCCTTGCAAGAACAAAGGGGAAAAAACATTTGTGGCATGTTCAAGGAAGGTCACTGTTGCCAGTGTTTCTAGGTCACTTTGCACTTCATCCAGTAGCCTTTAATGGGGACTCTCTGCCCTTTAAGGAGAGGCACTATTTTTGTCTATTGTTGAGAAAGAAAAGAAGCAAAATTGGAAGCTTCAGATTTGTTTTACTCTTATGACAACGCTGTGTGGCTGTGGACACAGACAGACCGGTTTCTAAGAGTTTTTCCTCTTTTCCCCAAACACAGTTTATGCCTTAAAAGTATTTGAAACTCACTTTAAAGGAAGCTGCTGACCAGCAGTTTTATTGACTTGATTTGTTGTAAAGCCTAAATGGCTTAGGGAAATGTTTTACAGAAGATAAAGCCATCCACTAGGAATAAAGCCTGGAAAATTAGGTGGTGTAAACCTAAAACACAAAACGTACTCTCATGACTTTGCACTTAAGCTGTTGCTTACTGAACTAATTCAAGAGTGGCTGTATTTAGTTTATTGGCTGTAACTACAATTTCTGGAAGTTGGGAAATGTTTTGAAAGTGCCTTATTAAAAAACCTGTAATAATAATGGCTTTGATCTGGTGGTTAGAATGCCTGTCTGACACAGGGCTTTGATCAGGATATGGAATATGTGGAATATCTGCAAAGCCAGTGTCTTTCCTTGTGTAACAACTTCATCAGCAGTGCTTCAAAATTATAGTTATCTGTCCCCTTGATTCCTCCCTTTAGAAACTGACTCCAAATTACTTCACTAATGCCTTTACCAATAAAGCTTTTTGTTGACTCGGAGGTCCGAAATCTGAACAAAGTCAGTGTAGATTTTACATCAATAACAGATATTTACATATTGAGTCCTTTCCATTATAGATGTACATTTATATATATTTCCACCACTTTTTGTAGACTGACGTACTTAGTGTTGGAATGATGCTGGGGGAAGAATTAAGTATGAAGAAGGGATGAGTTACTTGAAAGCAGCATGAACCTGTTTTTTGCATCTCTGTTGACACGTCCTGTGATACAAAAGTTTTTTGAAAAAGTCTTCGAGATGTTTTTCTTAATTTAGTACTTAGTTTATTTCCAAGGGAGCTAGGATGATTATGAGTAAATAATCAAGGACTGATAAGGAAAGTGAGGGGGGTCAGATCCCTAGAGATATCTTTCACAGAAAGACAGCCAGTGGGATAGCAGGCAACAGAAGTTTGAGGACCTGTTGAGGTATTATCTATTTGACTATCTGCCTTGACTATTTAGTTATGCTATTTGACTTATTTTCTTTCATAAATATGAATATAACTACTTTAAAATCATTTTAATTCCCTAGTGTGCCATTGTTTAATTACATTGAAAACTTTCATGGATTTGTATTAAATGCTTGATATTCATATTGATTTGTATTGATAGAAAGACTGCTGTAATTCCTGTGCGTTCTCAGGAGCCTGCCTGGGGACAAAACAAAGTGGTTTTGCATCAGCCTGACTGAACTGATATGTAAGAGTTGATGATTGACAATTAGCAAAGAAAACCTGTTACGTCAGAAACACAACTCTTTATACATGTTCTTGAGCAACATATATATTCCGTATTTAATGTGGGTTAAGCACTTAATAATTTTAGTAGTTACTTTATTACAGATACAGGGAGCATCTTAGAGGTATCATTGGGACACCTCCCACTAGACCAGGTTGCTCAATTGTTATGCTAAACTTTAAAAACTGATTTATCTCAGCTGTGTTGTTGTCCTAGTATGTCCTAGTTATTTCAATAGTAAGTTCTGGACTGTTTTAGGTCCAAATATTTTAATGAAAGAAATAAAAAAAAGCTCCAAAATATCTGGGATGCATTATAATTTGTCAGTTGTCCTAATTTTAAATGTGCAGGGGCTGTGGCCAAAATAACCAAGAAGAAGATGATTAGTTATCTGTAATAAAAATACAAGGCATATTAATGTGCGCAATCAACATGGCAACATTAAATAACTCTATAAAACTTATTTGGGACTTACAGTAAGAGTAAAACGTACAGTAATTGGGATTAACTGGAAAAATGATTAAGTTATATATACCCTGGCCATTTAAAGCACAAAATTTCTGTGAAAGAGTGACATAAAATGTATAATTTTGTATTTAAAAAATAGATATAGTCAGAGAAACAATGCTATTTGTAGCTAATTAGTTATATTCATATTTGTAATCTCTGTTATTTAAACAAATTTCTATTTGCTTATATATCACTTGCATTTTTCGGGTATATTTATGCATATGGATAAATTTCAAGAAGGTTTTGCAATTATAGCGATTTCCACGAGGTGGTGCTCAAGCAATAAATTTCAGGCTGCTAATGTAATATCTGTGACTGTAACAAGCTGAATGTGAAAATATGGCTGTCCAGCAGATGTTCTTCTCTTTGATGCTCTGTCTAACGCAAGGTGGGAATGATGAGGTCAGGAAGGCTAATGAATTTATTATGTGGCAGAAAAGTTATTTCTCCTTGCCCAAAAGACAGAAACTCCATTATTTTCTTACAGCATAGCACCAGAAATTTGTGTCCATTTTGACATGGAATTCTTATTATCCTTTTCCTAGTTCCTGGTTTTGTTATTTCTATGCTGTCCACTTCTGATTATGAGTAAAAGAACTAGCGTTCATAAAGAGATTATAGCAGTTGCTCTAAGCAAAATGTTAAGAGAGTTCAATAGATGGAAATAAATCTGTCATAGCAAAGTACACCGGACGCCGATTCACTGATCACTCAACGGTAAATAAAAAATACAGACAGAACGATAATGCAAAGAGGCAGATGATGTGAGAGAATGGCAATGACTATAAACCAAGCAGACAGTTTGGCATAAGTGTTTTCCCCACTTTGATCAAATAGAGCATCCTTAGCTGTTTTGCTCACCAAAGTGCTGCATCTGGGATTTTTTTTTTTCGATGTGAGAGAATGGCAATGACTATAAACCAAGCAGACAGTTTGGCATAAGTGTTTTCCCCACTTTGATCAAATAGAGCATCCTTAGCTGTTTTGCTCACCAAAGTGCTGCATCTGGGTTTTTTTTTAACATCCTTCGCAAACCCCTTATTCATCTCTCCTTCAAATTATACAGACCATTTATAATTTAAAGTTCACTGCGACCACCTCAGAAGAAGAGTCAATAATTAACATTGCAAGCTTTGTTGTTGTTGCTTCATTCTGAACCATCCAAATGGCAAGAACCATACCCACAATGAAAGCTTGTTTCTTCCTTTCTCCCACTTTGGTGGTTTTGGGGGTTTTTTTTGGATGGTTTGTTGCTTGGTTTTTTTCTTTTCTTTTTAAGGCCTTTTATTTTTTCCTATTTTTTCAACGTAACTGATCAACACGCATTCTACCAAAAGCAAAAATAGCCTCTACTGCAAGCATTGCTCTTGGCCAGCTGCTCTGCTCAACTTAATGTAATAGTTCTAATTGGTTGGTTTTTTTTGTTTTGCCTTGTAACAATAGTAACACATTTAAAATATAATATGCTTTCTCTTTTGTTTGCTGCTTTTAATCTCAGAGATGTAAAATACAATTTGTAGCCCCTTCTGGAAAGAAAACTATTTTTAAAGAGCAAACAGGTCTCTCCTAGTTATTTTACTTCCTGACAGCTGATAGAGCAGTAATCATCCCATTTGAATAAACTTGAAGGGTCTGTGAATAAGGAAGTCTCATCTACTTCGTTATGCAGCCGGTTGGGAGTAAAGTGATGACAGATCTGTGAAAAACAAATCAACCTTCCCCTTCTACTTCTATTTAGATCCTGTGCATGGAGGCTGCCTGCTCCTGCAAGGTACTCAGTCCCCAAACTCCTACCCACATATGTTTGAGGAGCTGAGTCCCACTTCATTGATGGTCCATTTTATAGATATTTGGCTCAGCCAATTAGAAAGAATCCAATCATTTGCAAGATTTCTGTCTACGTTCAGATGTTGGGCACTTTCGTTGTTAGAACCAATTTGCATCCCACATGAAGGTTGTACCTTTATTACCAAATTAGGTCTATTTATTCACTAGCTCTTAGTAGAGGTGCATTTAATAAGGATTTTTGTTTTGGCTGGAAAAAAACACTTCTGCTAGTGGCTAAACTGAAATACTTTTTTTGTTTTCTTTTCATTATTTTCTAACTTATATTTACAGTAACTACTAACAAACAAAATTGATTAACTGTTTAGCTACCAATCAGTACATGCAAGAAGGAATGGAGCAAAAATTATCATTTAATATCTTTGTAATCCATTGTGAATACACCATAAGCATCCACTTATGTGTAATGCTACCTGGCTTGTCCATAGCATTTGGGAATAGCACTTGTTCTCTCCTGCCAAGAGTCCTGTTAGAGAGTCTGGTTCATGTTTGTCCTTCTGCAGCTCATCTCTTTTTGTGGATGAGACAGCAATATGGACTGTCTGTGAGTAAATTAATTTCATCAGAACTCATCTCTCCAGTACTGGCTCATTCTGTCTTCTAATTCCACAGCACCGTACGAAGGTAGAATTACAGTTTTCCCACTGGTACTGTTAAATTGCTTCTTTACAGGCTCCTCTGCGTCCTTCCACATTTAAACAGCTCAAAAAATGGTTTCTTTCACTTATTATCCTGTGCTCTGCATAAACCGCCTTCGCGTTTGCTTTTGACCATTTTAACTTCGTATATTTGTATTGTCTTTCATCCTTTTCCAGTTCTTGTGGGCATCTGCCCTCACTGTCATGCCAAATGAAAACTAATTAAAAGGCCTAGTCGATGTATATGCAAAGTTTACTTGGCCACTGTCTCCTGGGGGTTCGTGAGGGCTCTGTTGGGACGTGGGCTTTGGGCACCACCTACCAAGAACTTAAGATCCTCTTTCAAACTTCTCAGAGAGCTGTGGTACAAAGCCAATAGCTTTTAACTAATACCTCAAGTAAGTGAACGGCCTGCTCTGAATCAATAAAAATTGTGGCTTAATCGCAGGTAAGAAAAGGTTAAAGGAGGTTAAAGGATCAGTGACTTAACTCTTAAGACAGAAGAAAATGGCCAAAGAAAAATAAGCGTGGAAACTTCCTCTGTTTTACCCTGTGGTCTGTAATTTTTTTTTTGCAGTGGTCTCTAATTCTTTTCGATTCAGAAGAGATGAATTGTGAAAGGGGATGAAATCAAAACCAAAATTCTCAATATAAACATTGAGGCATGTCCTTTTGTTCTATAAAGTCAGCTTAGCACCTGCATTTCAACTAATGAAACATTGTACTGATTTTCATTACATTATTTAGGTCATTTTTTTTTTTTCCAGTTATAAAAATAAAGTTGAAAGTACTAAGAAAATAGAGGTTCATTAGAGGATATGTTTTTGTAACAGATAATTGGAAAATTTGTGAAGGGAATGCTGACACAAATAAAGTACATGCTGTGAGTATTTATCACTGACCTGAGACTGCAACACTTCTCAAGGCTGTTCGACTTTCTTACAGAAGCCTGGATGAAATCAGTGGTATTAAAACCACAGCTCCTGAAAGGCAAAAAATGATAAAGAATAAGGGCAGTAAGGGTGAGGTGGTGTTTTGAGTCCCCAGCAGAAGTCTGGTGGTGTGGCAGAGGAGTTGACCAACCCCTTCGGTATTGGTCTCCTACTGAGCTGATAGTAATTCTGGAGGAAGCAAAGAAACACCTTGCTGTACCTTCTAATTAACAAGTAAATCCGGATTTGTTATGGGTGGGAAGGTTCCTTCCAGTGTATGTCTATTCCAGCACTCCTGGTGTATCTCCTGAAATTCTTGACCCTGGTTGTTATTCTTTACTTACTGCAAAAGCAGTTGTGAAGGTCTTTCATCTGGATGGGGGTTCAGGAACACCAGCAGAGTCAAGGGAACCTGAGGAAAAATCACCCGTGTTTGCTCCACTTGAGGGTTCGTCACCGTTCCCAAGACTGCAAAGATGTCAAGGGCTTTAAATGACGCATTGCCTTGAGAGCATCTCTTTGTGTAAATATAAATGCCCTCTCACCGTTAGTCGTTTTTCCCACTGTTTTAAATTTTTGCTGGAAAAAATACATTATTTACTAAAGCACTTGCTTCTGCACTTTAGCATTTATTTGATTACCTACACTGTATTAACAGGAACTGGCTTTGACTAGCAATCTATCCTATCCTATTTTGAAATGCATACATAGACATATATGTATAGGAACTGGCTTTGACTAGCAATCTATCCTATTGTATCGTATCGTATATGTCTATGCATACATAGACATATATGTATCAAATCTATCCTAATTTGAATGTAACTAATTGCACTTTTGTCTTGTGCAGTAGGCCTCTTCCCAGCAGGTGTAGTTGAAGCTTTTAACACTCCTTTGTTTTACAGTGGTCAAAATAAATTAAGAGGGGGTTTTGTGGTTCATGTGTGAGGCCCTCGTAAGAAAGAAGCCTCTTGTCTCAGGAGCTGGAAGCTTCCTTGGCTTCAGGAAGAGAGTGAAAAATCCACAGACTGACTCACTTTTTTCCTGTTAATATACAGAAAAAAACAAGTCATACAGGGTGGTAACAGAAACTCTGTACCTAACTTAGTTATATATTGGCAGTTGTTATTCCGTATCGCTGAAAGGCCACGTAGATTCATGAATGGGTCAACTATGCTGCTAATTCCTGTCTCAAATACCCCGTGAACTTTAAAGATGGGATTACTTTAAATTGTTTACCAAAACAGCAGCCTGTGCTCCTCCATGTTCCTGACCCAAATATGTCAGGATAACAAATATATCATATAAAGACACAGCAAATCACAATCGTTAACCGGCATGCAAAGCTCATAATTTTTTCTTTTAACAATTTAAAGATATCTTTACTTAGAAAAATAAACTAGCTGAAACTGCTGGTTGTCATATTGACAGATTGATTGTTACATTGTTGTCATTATTAATTTGTAGATTAACAATTTTCTCAGACAAAAGTTGTGCCTGGTTTTGAATTTACCTTTTATTGTCATGTTTTCTCTCTTCTTCTTAATCACTCACCTAGCTCCCTCAGAAATTACACAAAATTATAGTCACCTGAATGCTTTTACGAAGGCCAGGCTTCTCAAAAGCACTCAGAGCTTTCCTGCAGCATCTCACTCTGTGGAAAGTCATGTCACTTTTCCATGTTTCTCCTTCTCTTTTACACACAGTTTCAGTTTGGTCATGGGTTATTCCTACTAAAATCTCTTTGCTAAAGCCATCACTCATACGAGACTCTCCGTTCTGATGTAAAATGCAAACATCGTAGAAAAGCCAATTCTTAGACTTAGGGCTCAAAAAAATCCTGTGTTCACTTTCATTCTTTTGTAGATATAACTTGGAAACCAAGCCTAAAATGTTAAATATGTGGAATGTCTACATCCCCATATGTGATCTGGTAGCCCCTGTTTATGTGTTTAATTGCTGTCTGAACTCTTCATCAGTTCGTTTTTTTGGCTGGGGTTTGTTGGACCGTCTAGGCCCTGACATAGTGCAAACATTACTGTTAAATCTATTGTACTTAAAAGATAAATTATATCTATGGAGTTCTTTTTGCTCATGTTCATTTTTATTTCCTAAATGTTAAGATGGAATGTAAATACTTCTTTCTAAATTAAAACTAAAACACAATTACTTCTTCAAAGTTTCAATAAGTAAATCTCCTGCTCATCTGTTTGTTTACCTCTATGAGGCTACACATGCTGAGTCAGCTGAAAACCATATTTTGTGCCTAAATAATCACTTAAAAAGGAAAAACTTTGCATTCTTTCTAGAGACTCATAATTATATTCCTTCTAGGAGGAAGATTAGAAATGGTAATTCTATAAGTAGGTAGTCATTATTTTATCATTTAGTATTAGCTATAATAATGTTAGTCATGATGAACTAATGTGGTATTAATATGGATTTCATATGTAGTCTCTTAGGAATGTAATTGCAATTTACCATTTTATTCATGTTCAGTCATTCTAAAGTGTTGCTGAATTAACAGATCCACTTAGCCTTAATCACTACTCACCTCATTTTATATCAATGACAACTTTTGCTTAGGAAGACCTTGCACCACTAGTAAAATTGGGGTGGAACCAAGGCATTGCAAGCCTTTAAACAAAAACAGAAAATAAACTAATAGTTGGGGAAACCCACGGTTGATTGTTCTAGCACTTTTGTCGGGGTGGAGTGAAAAAGGTAGATGTTTTGGGAAGAACAGCTGGACTTATAATGCTCATTAGCCAAAGGAGAGTCTTGCAGACTCTGGAGGTAGCTGTAACTCAGGAAGGAGTAGCTGAAATGAAGAGTGGCTTAAGTAACTTGGCCTCAGGTTGCTCCAGGGGATGTTTAGGATGGATATCAGGAAAGATTTTTTAACTGGAAGGGTTTTCAAGCCTTGGAACAGGCTGCCCAGGGAAGTGGTGGAGTCACCATCCCTGGAGGGATTTAAAAGCCATGTAGAAGTGGTGCTGAGGGACATGGTTTAGTGGTAACATGAGAAATGTGAACCTCGTTTCTTTATGTCACTGCAGAGAACCCCCCATTTTCTGTTGTCTGAATCCTTTCTAGTTTGGTTTGGGCCTTTTTTCTTTTCTTTAAAGAAAAAGTGAGTTATAGGATGGAATTTGGAGGTCTGAATGCATAGATGAAGGATTGTTTGTGTATGGAAGAAACTCTTCTTCCTCCTCAGTATTCAGTTTTCTCTGTGTTCTGTGATTAAGACTGTGCTGGTACTCATGAGGTCTTCCTTCAGTTTCATTCCGAAGGTTTTCTGTAGCACAAGTTAAATTCACTTCTTTCTGAAGACGTTTTTCTGGTACTTTCTTAATTACTTTCATTTTTTCTGGTAGTTTCTTAATATGCTAAGAGATAAAGCCTTGTGTTTCAGGAATGCTCACAATATATTGTCATAAGAGCACAAATAAATACCAAGGACTCCTATCATAGACTCTAGGAGGTGACAGCACAGGATTTGTGGGTTATATATTTATTTACTTGATTGGAATAAAGAGTAGCATTTATAATTTTTTTGTTCAACTTGAAAAGAGAAGTGCCTCCTGCATAATGCAGAAATCATTCAGAAATACCATTGTCTTTTGTATATAAAACAAAATTAAATTTATTCTGTAATTCTTTCAGTCTCAATGGGTTTTGTTTGTTGTAGGTGGATAAAACCCAATAGAACCAGCTCCGCACTCCATTGAAGTATAAGAAATTTTGTGCTAGAAGAGTTTGGCTCATACTTCTCTGTAACTATAAAGAATTTACTAGGAGGTGTCAAAAAGCTGAGATATTAAGGACAGCAGCAGCTGCAGCTTGACAAGCCTAAGCCACAGTTCAGAGCTCATTAGAGCAGCAGAATTTTGCTGTATCACTGTCTTTATTTCTATTAAAAATTGAGAATAATCTCATTGTTATTAAGAATTAAGTATAACCAGTGCAAAAAAGATACTCACAGGGTGGGAGGACAATATGCTGAAGCCACTGCACAGGACAAAGCAAAGTGTCAGTGAGAACTAACAACGTGAAGACCCGTTTCTGATGTGATGCTTTTGGTTCAGGGGGGAACATAATGTTTGGCTACACTGACAAAATAAATTGATTTAACCAGTCATGTTGAGAAATGTAATTTGTTTTAAAGGTGGAACTACTCCAGCAGATTATCAAGGAATTGTTGGTAAAACCAACATAAAGTCCTGTAACCGATATCAGTTGTCCTTTCAAAAGATGTTCCTGGAAGGTCTTAGTGCGGGAGCACAGATGAAATTCCACAATTTGTGCTTAAAGTCAGATGAGACACTTACAATTATGTTTTTTGGCTTTATAACTAATTTTTTTTTTCATCTTTCCATAAATGTAATCAGTTTCAAGTTCCAGATGTTTTGTAGTTCAAGCTTTTGAAGAAGCTTTTTTGAAGAAGCTTAGGTATAGGCAATGTGGGTTTTCTTAAAGCACATCCAATAGAATCGAAGTGCAAGATTAAGAATCCAGATTTGTTCTGCAACAGATGATCACAAGTTAAGAGGATGAAAAATCTCCAGGTTGAGGAAAGAGCCTTCAAGAACTAATTAAGAATCCAGATTTGTTCTACAACGGATGATCACAAGTTAAGAGGATGAAAAATCTCCAGGTTGAGTAAAGAGCCTTCAAGAGCTAATGAGTAGGAATCAGTTAAACTTGGAGACTGTTCCAGAGGTTCCAAGTGGTCATGGTTCCACCTTTGACATGAACAGATCCCAGGTCTACATGAGTAGGAATCAGTTAAACTTGGAGACTGGTCCAGAGGTTCCAAGTTACCTTTGACATGAACAGGTCCCAGGTTTTTTTCCTCTCCTTCGTTCTGCCACTTGGTTGTTGTATAGACGATGGTCATAGCCAACACTAAACACAGCCTTGCAACTCTTCATCCCAATAAATGAAAAATATATTTAAAATTGAAAATGTTCTCCTTTGGAAACCTAACAAGATACTAATGAGAATCAGGATGTATTAAGTTCTTTCTGGACCATATTAGGTTTTGTTCCACAGTGGTGCATTGAAAGTAACTGGGTGTGAATGGCAAACAAAGGTTTGCCTAAAAAACCACCCAAGGCCAATGTAACTGTGGGCACTTGAAATCTCAGTATTTCTTTGCCAAAATACTGTTCAGAATCAGATTCCTCTATATATTTGTGAATTGTTGTCCTGCTTTGAGATCAAACAGAACCAATTTTCTATCACCACTTTGTCAATCATTTATAAATACATTATATTGATACAAAACTACATTGTGAACCAGGCTTATAGTCTTCCTTTATTGTAAGAATACTGCTGATTTTGAACTACAGTAATTGGAGTTCCAGTGCTTTAAAAGGAAACATTCTATAGCATTTTTTTCTGGTTACACAAATTTGGGTTGTAACCACTCTAGCAGATTCTTGCTACAAAATTATTGAAAATATATCGTGATTTGACTTTGTACTATGGCAGTTTGGCAGTGCCTGTTATTTTCCTTCAAAATGTAATCACTGCTGCTCATAAAAGCCTGCCAGGTTTCTGTTGTTTGTATTTTGTTTCTCTGGTTTTGATTAAAAAAAAAGGATTAAAAAAGCACAAGCCTTTGAATGCAGCAGCAATTACCATGTGATTTTATTCTAAAGGCAACCAATAATAAGATTTTGAACTAATAATCTTATCATTTATACTACTTAAAAGGAGAAAGGATTGTAAGGGAGCTCATCATTAGCTGGAGAGATGAAAAATGTAGTTCATAATGTCAAGTATTGCTGTGGTTGGACGATTGCTAAATATAGCACAGTAGTATATGATGTGTTAACTGGAGTGAGGCACTTCGGCGCTACATCCTATCAGCAAAATGAGAAATGCAAACTACCTGCTACTAGAATAAGTAACCCATTTCCTTTGGATAAGCATAAGCAACTTAATGCTGAAATTTATTTTGACATGTAAAACCAGTTCCAAGCGATTTGTACAATTCTAGTGGGTATTTTGCTGTTTTCTTCCTAATTATACGTTTAGCTTTAAAAAAAAGACAATAAAGCCACAAAACTAATTAACCTCAGGCTTATGACACATTTGCAAATATTTTAGAATGTCTAATTGTTTACATTCAAATGAGAATTTCCTTTTAGATTTATTGTTAGAAAAGACTCTCTATAAAATAAGCTAATGGCATAGTTTATTAGCTGAGCAAGGTTTTCATCAGTGTTTTTTTCACCCACAGTTTCAATGGGAACAACATCTGGCTCTTTTCCCATAATCAATATAATCTCTTGAGTTCAGTTTCAAAATCAGCTGCAGAGAGTAACAATTAGGGGTTAGTAGACTTGATAGATTTTATAAGAAGCAATTATGTCATTAACAAATTATCAAGTTATCAAGCTGTCTCATAGAGATAATATGGAAAAAAGCTGAAAGCTTCTCATTGTACAGAAAGAGAGATGTGTCTGTGATAGGAAGAACATTTTATTAATTGAAATGAGCTACGCAGAGTTAACCTGTAGAGCTCTAGTGATGCTGGGAGTCAGGTGCTCTATCTAATAATAGATTTTAAGAGCAAGGCATAGAGATCCTATTTTGCTACTTAAAAGTTTAGGTAGACTACACTATCTAAATCTAGCATTTATGTATTGAAACCCCCTAGATTGCTATTGCCTGACAATTATTATTATTTACAAGCTTCTCCGGCTTAGAATCAGGTACCTTCTGTGGAAAGCCATAGATTGTGAGCTGCTGCTCTGTGTTACATTAAACAGTGTTCAGACAGGCTCTGTGGTTGGATTCTGCACCACCAATGGAGCAGGAGATGTCTTAGGGCTTTTCATTCATAGTGACTCTTGAAGGACTTGGGAAGACTAGGTGTCTTGGGGGAGGAGTGTCACCCAATGGCATGATTTTTTTCCCCTTTTGTTTCTTAATTAACCATAAATCTGTCCCCAACCATCTGAAAGCCTGGATATGAGGAGATAGAACTGTGGATTTACCTTTTGGTTACAGCCAGGATTTGAATTTTCTCTTCCACTTTGAGTAAGGCTCCAGCTGCTATTTGAAAGGTTGGCATTTCAACTGAAAATATTCATGTTGTAAATGGAGAAAACAAGCCCTGTTCAGTTCCTTAAAAGATGAGAGCGCCGGTATGCAAGCATTTGAGAGATTAGATCCCAAAGTGGTCAAACGTGTCTCCCTAAAATCCTGAATAGCAGAAGGAGGAGCCACAGATGGCTTCTGTCCCCAGAACTACCCTCTGGGCTAGTTCTCAGTGGTTCTTCTTCACGTAGCTCTTCCTCTCTTCACTCTCCACACTCTTCTGTTGTATCCTGGCCAAAAGTGTCCAGCTTTCCCACTTGCAGGTGAACAGAGGCACCTTGCTGAGCTTTTGGATGGCATCTGGACTCGGGTGTCTACAAGACTAGGGAGGAATGCAGGAGTTAATGCACCCCTAGTTCTACTGTTGGATCTGTTTCCTGATGTAATTATTAAATGGTGATAATTTTTATTAAGAAAGTGAACAAATGGCATCGCCGTTGTATTTACTGTCCTAGAAATGAGCTAGAAGAGCCAAGCTGGCTTTTCAGCTCTTTCATTTCTGCCTTCTCTTCCACAGTTTTTTTATGAAAAAAAATTAAGAAATTCATTCTTTTTCTGTTCTTTAGATGCTGATAACTCTTCAGATGCTATTGAGATGCTGATAACCCTTTAGATGCAGGAGAATCTCCCTGCATGCCACAGGAATATTGACCATTTGATCTTTCTAACTAGTTTGCTCTCTTCTCTTTCAGAAACATAAAAAAGAGTTTTCTCCTCTAACTTTTTGGCCAGCAGATGGGTTATGCCGCTCATGAATTAACAGACAAAGCAGTACTATTTTGATTGAAAAGAGGCTGCGCATTTTTATATAAGAAAATGCACTTTTTCATCACCTTCTAGGGTATAAACTGCAAAGTTATGTAAAATTATCTAACAAGTGATGTAAAAACATTGCAAAAAATTTTAAAAAAGAAATTTACTTATTCTTTTTACAATGCAGAGATACGATGTAGGATCAGATACATTTACTTATTCTTTTTACAATGCAGAGATATGATGTAACATCAGATACTTGAGATTCATTTCTGATTATTGACCCGTTAATCTAAAATAGGCACAGGACTCCTGTGGGTCTGCATTACTTCCTGCATGAAGACCAAAGTAAACAAAAAAAAAATTGTCATACTGAATAAAGCAAAAGTTGTAGAGGACCATAAGCATACAAAAGCATAACAGAAGGGCAATTTTAACTTGACTGTTTTAAAGTAAGATATTTGGTATTGACTAAACCACTTGAGCAGAATTGACTAAAACTGCTTGTGTGTATTCGCTCTACAAATTCATGCACTTTAATGAGTGTTGTAGGATCCTCAGTCTCTATCAACTGTAGAGAATAAGCTGTTTTCAGATACAGTATGGAAAAATAAATCATGTATGTCTCATACTTTCTGTTATATCCCAAGATATGTATGTCATGTCATTTTTAAAAAAAAATGCAAATATCAAAATTCAGAATGGTGTTAAGCTGTGTAAGTCATGTATAGCTTGAAGGAGAAACGGAAATGGCACAGGTATCACCTATACCATGGGATATTCCACTTCTTAGCCCAGGAATAGACACAAAGCAGAGGAAGGAGAAATACAGAATTCTATTTAAGGTATAAAAGGAACAAGATGTTGAAAATGCCTGGTCTAAATGGCTAAACATCATCTAAGCAGGAAAGTTATATCTTTCATTAAAGAATTTTACTGCCTGTGCCAAAAGTTGGGTAAATTACAAGCAGAAAGTAATGAATGGCTGAGCTCCTAATTCTTACAGCTAAGATAATTTCAAAAATGCTGCATTTGGTCATTTTATGCTTTTGAAACTTTGTTGCCTTATCACAGCGGATGTGACAGAATTCTTTGTGTAACCATTCCTATGGATTTGACAATAACGATTCAGGTTCTGCACAGCTGAAGGAGAATGCTGAGCTTTGAAAGATTAAAGGTATCCATGGCACAATTGGATGCTCCTCTATTAAATTTTATTGTTCTTAATTCTAAAAGCTGTTAATGCAACTCACTAGAGTTAGGAGTAATGGCTTAAAAATGAGACTATCATAGGGTTATTCTTCAGCATACCCAAGAACAGTATAATTCTTGTCCAGAACCCAGAATCCCTATAAGTGAATACTGCTTTGCGGCTCATTATTTCTTTTTTTCTTTCTGATTTCTAATTCTATTAAATGACATAGCACAAGGCACAAGAGCTTATGCATGTTTGCAGGAGAGGTTGATCTTAGATGATCTTCAAAGGTCCCCTCCAACCCAAACTATTCTATGATTCTGGTTTTTCTAATCACTGATTTTTTTTAATTTGTATTTAATTGTTCTTTACTTTTAGAAATTTTATTCTTACTTCTATTCTTACTAAAAATTTTCAAGTAATGGTATTCTATAGCTATTGCAAATGATTCATTCAAGCCAAATATATGCTACAGCTAGCACGCAGTAAAATTAGAAGTATTTATATAATTTTGAAGAGTATTAAAGCTACTTAATCTTTGAGTGACATCAATATGGACCCAATTAGCACAGTTTTCAGCCACTTCATAATTCAAAAGAATGTGATCATTCAGCTGGAAGCATATTTGACAGAAACTCCATAGTCATGAAGGTAAAAGCTTGCAAGATCACCCAGTAGGATGGAGAAGCTGTCATTCTTTCATCAGTGCTGTTGAATACTAATGTCAAGGTCAGAAGAGTGTAATTTTAGGCTGCCAAAATATTGTTGGATTTGATCTGCTAGCAATGTTTAAAAAGAAAGTAATGAAATAAAAATGTATATACCACTTTGATATGATAGCTATAAAGTTTGAGGTGCTCCCCCACTGCAAAGGGTCTGAATCGTTTACTGCTTTGATTGGCACTTATGTATGTATTTTTTCTAATTCTAATATTTGCTTTAAATATCATCCTTCTTGTCTAACATCAGAATTACAGCTGTATATGTCTTTTACAAATTCCGCATGTTATTTTAAATGCTGATGTGGGTGACTTTGTGTTCAAAATATTAGTCAAAATTATAGCGAAGATTTGGATGCAAAAATATCTGAATGCTTAATTTAGACATATCAAATTGGCATGTAAAGTAAAATGATAGATTTGTCTTATGCTTTTCATTTACGTGATCACGCTAAGCAGGGATTCTTACTGTCGTCTCCATCTACCTAATAAATACATTCAGACAGGACTGACCCAAGGTGCTCTCAGAGTATCTCCTCAATTCTAAAAGGATGAGAAGGAATGACCACAGCTTTCAGCAAGGCAAAGTCTGACTAAATATTAGCAAAACCAGTTTCACAGTCAAGACGGACAGTGGATTCTCCAGAGAGGATGTTAATTTTTTATCCTTGGAGATAATCAAAACGCAGTTAAGTAGGTTGCTCACAAGGTGTCCTGAGCAACCTACTCAGTTGTCTCTGCTTTATGTAGGTAGGCTTGACCTGATGACCACCAGACTTCCCTTCCTCCTTCCAGCCTCCCATATTCCATGATTCTATTATTTCCATTTTGATAAAAGAGTCAATGTAATGTAATTGGTAAATTTTTTAAAAGTATCAAGTAAGAGTATAATTTTGAAAATTTCTGTAATCCTTAGGTTATGAAAGAAATTTAGGAACCTGGAAGCCATTCCTTTTGTGAAAAAGTAAATCTCTTCCATGTCACCCTTTAGGAAGTTTAACTACTCTTTATTAATAGCTTCCCTTACTCCTCTATCCAAATAGAAGAGTTCCCAAATGAATGATTTAGATCTATAAACTGACACTGCTGTAGTAGTTTAAATCTTTATATAGTTATAAATTTGGATACTCAACTTCCTAAACACAGAAGTTTTAGAAAAAATGATGCAACCTCTTCTTTTCATATCAGGTAGGCAGCTGTTTTTTTTTTTTAGTTCTGTTTTGGGTTTATATTTAAGTGCTTTTTGGTTTTGATTGATTCTACATCACATGAATATGTCAATGAGCAGTGGCAAACAATACCTCAGTAGGATTGCTTTTCAGATCCAGATACATCTTTGAAAGATGTCTAAAATGACATGTTTGCAGTAAAATATACATGGCCGGGTGAACTTTTCTGGTCTTATCTTGCGCCTCAGTAATTTTAAAACAGAAACCAAAGCCTTTGTTCTGATAAACTAGACAACTTCCTAAAATATATTTATTAAAATGAAATATTCAAAGATTTCGAAGAGCTAGTATACATACTGCAAATGTATTCTTTTCCTCCTGTGCATGGTTAACTTTCATTCATATTAATGGGGTTATGAACATGCTTCAAGCAGAGAAGGCTATCATTTTTAAAACCTGTCTATTGAATATCTGGTTTGGTTAAATTTATGTTGTCTGTTTACTACAGTAGGGAAAAATAGTTGCTGGAAGGTAATACTTCTTTGGGGTTTAACTCTTTTATGAATAACCTTATCTCTGAATTAATGAAGGAATATTTTGAGAAAGACTTTAGAGCACTGAGAATATTGGAGAAAAGATAACTATATGGCATTTTCATAATTAAAACCTTTTTATACAGCAGAACTCCACTATCTGACATTTTTCCTTGTTTTTTTCTCTTTTTCTTAGTCAGACAAGTTCTTTTCTCCCAGAAGAACAAGCAAAGTTTATGCAAATCTAAAGCAAGTATGCTGATCTGCAGTATCTTTAAAAACTGGTATTTACACTGAATTAGGAATATTCCTACTTTTTCTGTATACAGGAGAGCTTTCCAGAAAAAAAAATATTAAAAAACACCAACCTTGTCAACTGTGAATAAGGATTGGAAAAGGCTGATGTAATTTGAGACTTAAGTCATAAATTGGGATTGGCAAAAATATAGAGTCTCTACATTGCCCAATTATATTCATAGTGCCAAACCTAATATTTAAAGACACTCTTTCCAAAATAGTTCTTAGGCTTACAAACTTGTTTAGCCAAAACATCGTTATGACACATGGCCATAATTTATTTGAAAACAAACTTGTTACGGTTCTATTAAGCGCTGAGTCACTTTCTGTGTTGCTGAACTGTGCCTGGTGGTTTATTATAATTTTCCTGTCTAATTAAGATCAAATTCACCAAATCCTTAGGTTTTAAATGGAGTTGAAAGACGGTGGTTTATTATAATTTTCCTGTCTAATTAAGATCAAATTCACCAAATCCTTAGGTTTTAAATGGAGTTGAAACTTTAAATGGATCTGTAATCATGTGAGTCATGTTTTATGATTCTTCCTTAAAGCCATACACTTCAGGGTGGGCACGTTGGCATGTTAGTGGTGTTCTGAATATTGGGAAGGCATCGAGGTAATTGCCAGTGACAAACATTAATCAGAAAGACACATTCTCACATGATTGGTGAGATGGTCTCTAAAGTCTGTCCTTCTCCCAGCCAATGCCTCTGTGATACTGCTTTCAAATGCACTTGCATGTTTAAATGAGTTGAGGGAAAAGCAAACTGTGACTCTAAGGACCTTGTTTTGTTAAAAATTGCTGTATCCATATCCTTTCAATTCACAGTATCTCTATAGGATTCTATAATTATTCTAAATTCCTTATTCTCTCCACTGAAGCCCTTCCGTACTAAGTGACTTCATACAAGTTTGGCACCACACAGTGGCCTTTTTTTAGTTCAGGATCCTTAGCTGATCTCAGAAATGGTGATGCACTAGACTAAGGAGTTTATTAGTATAATTTCGCAGTGTACCTCGTTCATAAGAATTTGGTGCTTTCATGCTTAGAGTGGTCATTAATCAATTAATCTCCGTACTGAATACAAACTAACCAAGATATATACAATAATTGCAGTGTAAATCCTGAAAGTTTCCAGGAATTTTCATGCAATTTTGGCAGCATTTAAATGAGACACTTCTACAGAAGTTTTGCTAGCAACCTGCTCAGAGATTTTAATGGTTAAATGATTTAAGGTCAGAAACATGTCCTTTAACTCTGCGGTACGTCGCTGAACTCCGTGGTGCATTTCAGAAATCTATGGACACAGGCATTTCTTTGATGTGTCTGGGTAGGGATATACATACAGGTATTTTTAATGTTTGTATAAATGCACTTAGTGTTAACAATTCACGTGTATTTTCATATATTCAGCTGACCATTCCATTCCTTTTGGAAAGAAATAGGATTTCTGGTTTTTTTCTGACTTTATAGATTAACTCGTATTGAAAATAATTCAATAATTTCAGTTTGTTTCCGTTAATTTAAGCTCGCCGTTACCTTTCTGAAAGGCTGTGGTGGTTAAACATGCAGCAGGGATGATGCTTACATGACCCTTTGGCACAGGACATCCGATAGTGGCTGTTTATATGTGCAATAAAATCCTGATCAATCTCTGACACTTACTACAGACTTCCCGCTGCTTAGAAATGTGTGCTGTAATAGCATTTGTATGTTTTCTTTTCCCTGAAGAGTTCAGCGTGCTGCTTCACAGGAGCAAAAGAAAATTAGAAATAACATCGCAGACACTGTGAAAGAAATAAATAAAGAGGAATTTGTAAATTCTTCCAGACAGGTCTTTACATGTGAATGCAGGAGTCTCTGCGTATAATATAAATATAAATTAAGTAGTGATTATATTCATGTGTTGTGTGTATACACACAGTAATTTCATTTTACACGTAACTGTTTAAACTGTAAGAACCTGACCTTTTTCTCTCTTACCAATAACTAGACCACAAGAGACACCATTTAGTACAGTACTTGAAGATAGAATAAATATCTTTAAAATTTTGAAGGGTTTTTGGTTTTCCTTTTTTAAGCATTTGAATCGAAAGGCTAAAATTCATCAATTGTTTTGTGAAAGATAATCTGCTGTATTTTAATAGGACAATAATGGGCAAAAATTACCAGATTTTACCTCTTTAGTGTGGCAGACAAGTAGTACAGTATTCCAGGATATATGAAGTTATGGAAAATAAATAGAGCATACAACCATTTATCAAGTGTAGCAGAATCAAAATTACCTGGGAGGGGTTGATGGAGTGGGGGGAAGAGGATAAAAGACAGGAAGGAATAGGGAAAATTACTTAGGGGAAAAAAAACCCCAACGATCATATTCTAGTATCAGTACTAGTAAGGTTCCCCTATCCCATGTAGCATCAATTAACTTTGCTGTCTTTTTATTGAGATACAAAGCTGAATATACACACACCATAGAAAAGACATATAATTCATTAGTCATTTATTTCTGGTCTTACTAATATGCTATGTGTGAAATCCTGATAAAATTGGAGTTCCTGAAATCTTCAATATAATTTTTAATGGCCAAGGGATTTCTTTTTGTGAAATATAAAAGGGGTGTCCAAGGAATATCTAATGATTCTATCTAGCTTCATATCCAGTCTGAAATCTGGGCATGACTGGGGGAGAGAATTTTATCTTCATGTTGTAGATGAAGAACTGCTACAATGCTATACGCAGTATTGTTAAGCTTTTTTTAGTCTCACAATATCCAGGGTTTTTTTCCTTTAGTAAACATATTCTTGAAAAATTATATGGTTAAAACTGAGAAAATGTAAAGCCTATGCACAAAATACCATTGCAAGGAATTGTGTCAGGTGTTTTTTTTTATCTTAAATGTTAAGCTGAAAAGTTAGCAGGTGTAATTAATTATGATAAATACATGTACAAGTTGCAACTGAAAAAGCTTTTAAAGCATATACAATGTCCCCATACTAACTCCCACATGCTATTTATTTTAGTCAAAATATGCTGGGCTCCAGTGAGGTGCAAGAAGAGCCATTTAGGGAAATATTTGATATTTTCCCCATCCTAGCAGTGTAATTTGTAGAAGTTTGTACAGGGAGTCTCTTCTTGGGTTTCCCTTTTTTTAATCTCCCTTAGCATGCCATGCTTCAAAAAATTGCCTAATAATTGTGATCTAATGTAAAAATTAAAATTTTCATAATATGAAGTATTACCTAACCTCTACTAACAAACCATTTCACTGCATTAATCCAATCCACATGAAGACAAGTGTTCCCTGAACTGTATGATAATCTTTCTGTACTTTTCTGTAGTGTAGTGCACTCTGACTCATTTACAAAGAAAAAATAAACAAAATCCTAATACTACATTATTATTTCTTTTCTAAAAGGAATATGATTGATTAAATCTTAACAAGTAGGATCAGCTTTCTAGAATTATGGCTTGCAGTGGGAAAAGCTGTGTTTTTATTGCAGGTTGTTGCTGTTGCTACAGGTTATTGCTCCTGCTAAAGACCCAGCTGCATGGCATACATTTAATCTAATGTTAAACTGTTAGAGTTAGCCTACCACAGAGACCTGATTTTTAAAAAAAATTAATTTTTAATAAGTTAAGATGTAATAACTTAATCTTTGCTATAGTACTGTTGACACTGGATTCGGTACTGTTGTTTTTTTTCAGTTAAGTGGAGCAAACAGGCACAATTTTGTATATTTTTGAACTAATATACAAATCCATCCTTTTACTTCCCAAATTCTCACATTTCTTTTCTCAGTGAGCAACATGCTTGTAAGGATTGTTGGTCACTTCCCTTTACTCAAGAGACACAATACAGGGTAACACTGTAATAAAGCAAGGTACAGTAATCTCCTACAAAATCTTTAGAAAGTGTTCAAGTTCCTTTGGGGCTATTTGGGGTTTTTTTTAGCCTTTAAGTGTCAATTTTCATCAGTTACAGAAATTCATTCTGTGCTGTGGTTTCTTTCTGCGCTAATTTTTTGCCATTTCTGTTGTACTTTGTGAGGCTGCTTTCTTCTTCCTTCTTTTTATACCAAGTTAAGGAAAAAGTGCTAAAGTAGTGGGAAAGGCTTCTCAGAACACTGAGTTTCTGTGTTTTGATCCTAGTCAGGTCTTCACAACTTGGGGGTGGGTTGGTTTTTTGTTTGTCTTAAATTTTTTGGTGAGTATCTTCAAGTTCTGAGCAAGGATAATAAAGGAGAATCCAGAGAAAAGATCTATCAAAATATTTAGGCATAAAATGCACATGCATAAAATATGCATTTGCAGTCATTACTAGGAATTTTATCAAGACTGTAAATGATACTTTTTTAGCAGATGGATTAGAAGGAGACTTATAAAGTAGTCCCTAATAAGTGCTTTATTAAAGGATTATTTTGTATTCTTATTAAAGTATTACAATGTGCTCTGCAGAGGCTGTACTGAAACAGCCAGATGTTACCATATAATATTTGTTTTATTTATTTAGTGCTTTACAAAGTGCCTTGTACTTTGTAAGCACTAAGTATCTATGCACTAAAAATTTGTACTTTTCTCTAGCACTGCCTTCCAGGCTGTTAGAGGAGGTTGCTCATGATCACCAAAGCATTAAGTCATGTAGAATTTGTCTTGTGAGACCTTTCTTTCTTTAAAATGAATTTACAGTGACTATAAGCAGAGACAGAACCTGAAGGTGGCACCTGCTAATATAATGTTATCAAATTAAAATATACCCATCTCTTAATAGCTCTTACCTGTAGTTTTTTCCAGAAATACAGAGAAATTCTTTCAAACTCTATTATGTATTAAATGTATGATCCTATTATGTGCACTTCCTAGTAGTTTGAAAGGTGTGTGTAGCTGAATTTACTAGCCATAAGTATATGATTTTAGTTAATTTAAAAACCCAGTAAATTTAGATGAAAATAACAAAATATTTAAATCCAGAATGATTTTATGAACTGAACTCACAGAGATGAATCAGGCCTCTTTCCTTCAATGAAAAACCTGTTACAATCATCAGTTCTTGTGTCGAAGGAGAAGGCAAATCTCACTTGAACTTGCATCTCCTCTCCTTTTCTCCAAGTACCTTAATCTTAACACCTTCAGACGTTTTCTTTGTTGATGTATTTCCACTCTGAATGCAATATATAAATATTCATTAGTATAGTAATTAGAACTTGGGTTTCCCATGTAAATTGCTTCAACAAACAGGGAATAGAATCATTTTTACTGTCTCTGGCTCATTGAGTGTATGAATATTTATTAAAAGTAGTAAAAAGTTTCATCAGGAGAGACAGAAACATACTTATTAACAAACTCCCTCTAGTATTATAGTTAAGAGAGTCTGAGAAATAGGGATTAAATAACTCTCAGGTAGAGCTTGAAGTGTGAAGGTGAGATTTTCCTATAATCAATGAGTGTTTAAAGAATTGAGTTATAAGCAAAAAATGAGGAACACATTAGTGACATCTTTTTCTCCCTGTTTTTGTGAATGGTATGTATGTTAGAGCTGACTGTGTCAATGAAACAAACTGATGAATTATGTGGAAAACCCTTTGTACACCTCCCTGGTCTCGTTTCATTTTTGCCAATAGATATTGGCTTCTCCTGTTGTTTGTAGGGAATATTCCTCTGCACGGTAAAAAATACAGACTATATTAAGCTGGAAAACCTAAGGTAACAGGTAACAGAAGGCACCTTATTTACTGCTGCAGCACGAGAAATTAGTATCACAACCTTTGAAACAATATTGATCTTTACATTATGGACGTCCTCTCAAAAGTAGAGATATTTACTCTGGAGTATTCTCATTCCACAACATTATTTAACAGAGTTTAGATCAGACATATTGGCAGCAAAATGTATAAAGCAATTTTTTTTATTTTTTTAAAGCTTTTTAGACCAAGGCAAGCTCAGGGATACTGTTCTGGACCTGTATAATTTTCCTTTTGAGTTATAGAAGGAACCTGGTGTAGCCCTTTGACTATTTAAAAAACCCCACAACTCTGTTTTTGAGCAATAGAAAGAGGAAATTCAAAGAAAGAAAAAGTAGAACAAAGAAGATTTTGTTTTTATGAAGATATGCATTGTACCTTTTTCCTTTATGGTAATTGGAAAGGTGACTTCTGACAGCTCATGGGTCATATACCTGAAGTAATAGCTGCGAGCTAAGGCACAAATCTAGCAAGATCTTTGACAGGAAGACACATTTTTTTCCCTAAAAAATAAAACCAAATAAAAAATTTCAAATGTTTGAGTAATTACAGAGGAACATTGAAAAGCACTGCTAAAATCCTAGGGGAGAAGAAAAATCACTAAAGATGATTAATGGTTATCAGCCATAAAATAAGTGTTTTTAAGCTCTGTCAACTTTGCTTTTCTAATGAGGACTTAACTGCGCCTAAAGTCACGCCTCTCTCCAAGCTGTGTTTTGTATTTCATTTAATCAATGCTTTGTATAGACACAGTTACCGTCATCATAACCTTTCAGTTCTTGTGTTTTGGCATCTCGCGGATTTTGTGTGCAAGTTTGAGGCTCCAGGGAAGCAAATTTAGCTGAAATGTCCAAGTCCAATTTAATGGGCGATGCCAAGCCCCAGAACTCCTCTCAGACTGGTTTATTGTTGCAAAGAGCCCGTGCAATTACCAGGGGATTATGGCAGAATACGAAAGACCTTGAAAGCAGCTTTTTTGCAGCTCAGGGATGTGTTCTCCACAAACTCGGAAACAATCAGCTGGAGTAGTGAAGCAGAAGTGTATTACCATGTGAAGAGTTCACTGAAAAGGTCCCGACAGAAACTCCTAATTAAAGAAATAAAAACTGACGTTAAAGATTGGGAAAGATTCTCTCTTTAGAAAGAAAAAAGGAGGAGTTATGTGGGACTGGAAATGAGACGACACCACAAATAGAGCGGATTCTTCCTCTTTTTTTCTCAGCGACTGGAAATGAGACGACACCACAAATAGAGCAGATTCTTCCTCTCTTTTCTCAGCAACAGAAGTAACGAAAATTGAGCTTAATGGTACATAAATAAAAATAATTAAATGGAAGCTAGTTGTAGTGGTACATTACCTGAATTAATATACAAGATTAAGAGACCAATAACCCAGAAACTATTTAGTTACTTTTCTGGTCTTATATAAATTAGTGAACGATTTTGGACAAGAATATGGTACATTGTAGCAACAAATTACTTACTTTATTACCTTTGACTTCTTCATTATTTTTTCTCTAATAATATTTTAGTCAGTAAGGATCCCCATATTGTTTCTGAACTTATTCCTACTGAAAAAAAAGCTGTCCCCCGTTATACTGAGCCACAAATTTTTACTTTGCCCTTTTCTATCTCAAAGTTAA
Source organism: Calidris pugnax (assembly GCF_001431845.1). Lineage (NCBI taxonomy): Eukaryota > Metazoa > Chordata > Aves > Charadriiformes > Scolopacidae > Calidris > Calidris pugnax. The sequence continues at coordinate 8,486,651 of NW_015090868.1, read as the reverse complement.
AAACCAACAACATCAGTACAGCACTGTGTTATGTGATGAAAATAACATCAGAGTTGTAGATATGATTTTTGTTGGGTTGGGCTTTTTTTTTTTGGCGCTCAATCCGGATCATAGAGGATTCAGTGATAAACTTCTTCTGTGATGGGAACTGCAGTGGCCTGCGTTGAGTTTTCCATTAATGGTTTCTTCTCAGTGATGTTGAAAGTAAAGCAAGTTAATGTGAATTTTCATTCACGACTGAGCAGGTAGGCAAATCTTAGAGTGCTTTTGGAAAAATACATCTGTAAATGTAACTAATACAATCCTGAACTGATTTTTTTTTGCAACTTCTTCTGTGATGGGAACTGCAGTGGCCTGCGTTGAGTTTTCCATTAATGGTTTCTTCTCAGTGATGTTGAAAGTAAAGCAAGTTAATGTGAATTTTCATTCACAACTGAGCAGGTAGGCAAATCATACAGTGCTTTTGGAAAAATACATCTGTAAATGTAACTAATACAATTCTGAACTGATTTTTTTTTGCAAAAGTAATTGCTGAAATCTGAATCTTTTCCCAGTTTTCTTACCTATTGAATGCATTAACATATTCTCATTTTATGACTATTTCTGAAAAACATAATAAGAAATGTTTTGGGGTTGATTTTTCTACATTTTAATTCATAACTTGTTCAAAAACTAGTTAAAGCACAATTGGCCATATTTTTCTTTTGTGAAATATTTGTTATATAGTTCGAAGGCAAAATTCTACAAAATGTTAGGTTATTGTTTATGTGAGAGCACTTCTAGATCACCACGTGTTTATGAGTAGTCAGTGACCTGTTTGAATAACCAATAAAATCCAAATATATTATTGATACTGACACCTGCTCCATCTGTTAATCATATGAGGATGAATGTCCCCATGGTACCAACTGTTTTTCATTAAATAGTTATCCCCTGAACATATCTGAGATAGAAACAACGTAAATTTTATTAATATATTCCATTTATCAATAATTCTTCATTTTCCATTACAGAGCTTAAATATTCACATCAAAACAGAATTATGTTAAGATGACTGTATTCTTATAGTTGTCAGTTGTCTTATAGGAGTCAGTTGAAAACTAGGAATTTTCTACGCTAAAACTTTATTCCCCCTTCCCTGGGAAATTGTAATTGAAAAATGCAAGAACTTCCTTAACTGGAAAAGATGTTTTGCTTTTTGGGGAATGTCGGGGAGAGAATGGAACACGAGAACCATAAAAAGACAGATTCCCCATGAGGAGCAAAATTTATGCAAATAAGAATGTTCATTGGCAAAAAGCTAGATTGAAAAAAATCCTAATTTACCCTTGTTAGTAGCAGGTAAAATGGAAAAGATTGTATTATTTTTGCATGCACTCATATATTGAAAAAATAAGGAAAAATGAGTGCTGAATGAAAGCAGTAGCGTGTTCTTACATTCTTGTTAAGAAATAGTTACTGTGTCACTAGTGACTCTGTGCTATGGAGAGATGGAGACCAGCAAGTAATATTGTGTAGTAGTGACCTAAGAATGAGTATTTCTGAATATAACATTTATATAATCATCAAATTAAATTATTGAAGTAATTGTATTAAGCTGAAAATGTTCCTTTATCCAAAGTCATGCTTTACTTCTAGCTTAACGTTTCAGCTTTACCAACCTTTTGCTGTTGAAACCCACTTTTTGTTTGTAAGATTTACACCCAGTTAACTTGTCATTGATATCCCTGGAGCTTCTGAATGCTGTCAGAAAAACAGGAAGGTTTTAGGAGTGAAATAGTGACAATGAAAGAAAAATAAGATTTAAATACCGTGAATTATGCTTTGTTCAAATTTAAACACCACCACAAGTATCTGTATCTAATGTTCAGGAAAGCAAATGAATTCTCAGGTCAGTGCTGACGGCAAGTAGTCAGGAATTCAGGTATATTTTTCTGTTTCTCAGTGTAATGATTTATTTTGTCATAAACAGACTCAGATGTGTTTGGAGGCAGTATATAAAAAAATGAAATACAAAATACTGCATTAAAACAGGAGGCTTACAACCATCATATCATAGAAATTCAAAGCTCATAATGCCAGATGAACTATACTGACTTCTTTGGGTCTAGATACGGCCTCCAAAAAAAAAGAAAAAAGCATGACCATTCCTTTCTCGTGTACTAAAAGGTATGATGAATGTACCTTGCACAGTCTGAAATGTTAACTTAATAGAGCTTTACTGTAATATCTGCCTCTCACCCCACAAGCTCTGAGAATGTCATTTGTAAAACAGTTCTTAAATGGCAGTTAGCCCTAGCTCCACAAGGGTTATTAGTGTATATTACATATATATATACATATATATATTAAAAGAAAGTTCAAACTCAAGAGCCAAAAGAAAAAG
>NW_015090868.1:8431630-8484014 GCF_001431845.1 Calidris pugnax | reverse complement strand
GGGGAGTGGCAACTTTATACATGCAAAAATTTTTAACCCAACCTTTAATTGCCAGTCTAATCTGAGCCTCCGTGGAGGACAATGTGGTTTTACATCAAACTTCTGGTGAATAAGTTGATCTCTAAAACTTAAAAAACCCCGTCAATCTAAATTTTTTTCAAAATTCAGACTGAATTTGGAATTACTTCCTTTTTTCGTCCTGGAAGAGGGATTAGATCCACAAAACTAGCAGTGAGGAGACAACAACTCTTTCTCTCTTTCATCTTCCTCTCTCCACCCACTCACCTCCACCCCCATAAAGTTGAAGAACTCACCATATGGTTTTTTTAACGCAGTAGCCTCTATGTATAGGAGACTAGGTTTCAATTCCTTCCCCCTGGTAGAGATTTAAACCCTAATTTTGTACCTTCCAGCAGAATCACCTAGTCACTGGATATATTTTCACCTGAGCTACTCCAGCTGCTACTTTGACCCAGCCGTGCTCCTCCCCAGTGAACACTTTAACCACCAGACCAAAGAGTCGTTCTCTCTCTTTGACCTCAGTATTTAAATAATCCATGCAGAACAGCTTTTTCTGTGGGGATTGAGAGAAGCCAATTATAGATTTCTCACTGGTTTAAGAACTCTTCTGGGAAAGGGAAAATGTGGGTTCAGGAACGTGCAGACAAAGAGGGTCTTGAACCTGATTGTCCCACGTTGTATATCAGATGAGGCCCTAACCGCGGAGCTGTTGAATAAATGAAGAGAGGGAGGGATCCTCTTTACTTCCATGAATGATTTACAAAGAGTGTGTAAACCTAATATTTCCAGTTCCTTGGGTTTGTGCTTAAATAGCTTCTGCAGAGTTGCCTGCGTCTCTGGCAAGCGTACAGACTGATGATTGGACAAAAATACTGATTTTAGGAATGGTGAAGGATAAATCTCCACACTTTTTTCCCTAAATATTTCCTAAATAATTCTGTTAGTCTCAAATGAAATCAAAGCATGGTTTTATTTGGTAGTAAATGCAAAACTTTAATTAAAGTTGAGGGCTTGAGATGAGTGTGGAGGAGAGGGAAGACAACTGATTTTTTCAATGCCTCTTTTGTTAAAGCATCAAACTGAAAAACTATTAATACACAAAGCCCTGCTGCAAATGCTTCCATATTTCCTAACACTTCATTCAAGAACCTGTACTGAACTCGCCTGCTTTCGTTAAGAAGGTCTAAAAGAATTTGCTAGCCACAAGAGTGCTGATTCCAATTCAGACACAAAGATCAATACGAAAGCAACACTGCCTGTTTATTAATTCTGATTCCTCTTTCTGTACAGCTTATATTGCTAAAGAATGTGAGGAAAAACCAAAATAAAGGGATTTTTTTGATGGGGGAAAAAAAAAAGCCAGCAAAATCTTTCAGGCAAAGGTCAGCTATTGACCAGTTGCAGGAAAATATCTCAGTAGTAGTCTGCTGACACAGAACATGTTGTTAATTCTTGCAAATCTGTCCAAAACCCAGCAGGTTTGCTGATACCGGTTGTGAAACCTAGAGTTCCTGAGTCTTAATTCAGGGAATGATGAACCCTTCCTTTAGGGGTGTAGTAAAGGAATGAGAAAGGTAGCGTGTCATCCTCCAACAGGAAAAGGGCTTGTTTTTAATCTTGATTTCCCAATCTATCTATTTCTTTGTATCATTGAATGAATGGTCAAGAACATAAAGCACTTTCTTTCTTCAAGAGATAAACAAAAGGAAAGGTCAAGACATAATGCATAGAACGAAGTTTTACACAGAAGGGGTTGTCAAGCATTGGAAGCAGCTTCCCAGGGAGGCGGTGGAGTCACCATCCCTGGAGGTATTTGAAAGATGAGTACACATAGTGCTTAGAGATATGGTTTAGTGGTGGCTTTTGTTAGTGTTAGGTTGAGTGGTGGGCTCAATGATCTGAAAGGTCCCTTCCGACCCAGCCAATTCTGATTCTGTGCTTGCTAAACCTCCATGACTTGGTTTCTTCAGCTCTCCCTTTCAGAAGTTTACCTGGGAACATGAAGAAAGTTATCTCAGCATGTCTTTTTCAGGATTTCCCATGGTTAACTCTCTCCTGGCATACAGATTTTATTCTGTATCAAATCTGTGTCCTCCAACTTAACGCTTGTGCTGTCATTGTTCAGGTAAAATGTTCTTCAACCACATTTACCACCTGAAATCATCTTCTTACTTCATGTGGTATCGGAACAATAAAACTGATTTACAGGAACTTCCAAAAAAAACCATACCAAACCAACCAAACCCTAAACTGAAACTTTTGCAAACATGGGAACCTTTCCTGTCTTCTTTTTCTCAAAATCAAGCAAAGTTTAAAACAACTGAAACTTTTGCAAACATGGGAACCTTTCCTGCCTTCTTTTTCACAAAATCAAGCAAAGTTTAAAATTATGAAATATTAAAAAAAAAACAACCCTGTTTTTTTCACAATACATTTATGTTTAGCACATATGAAATTGCAATTCTCTGTGTTCTTCATTAGTAAGAAAGTTTTTATAAATGTATTGTTTGGCTTAGTTGGCATTAGGTGATCAGGTGTCTCTGGCTTTCTGCTTCAGGGCCTTCCTGTCTTGTTGAGTCAAGCCTGTGCTGGTGCCTTATGTATTACTTTGTCTCCCTTTATATTATTTAGTAGATCCAGTTAATCTCCAAATAAATGACTGATGCTTTGCAAAATGGTTTCCAATCCCATAAATATTTACCAATTGGAATAATAATGCTCAGTGCTGGAGTTAACACAAAATTTTCTGATATGGACTGATAAGTACATAGATATTTGGTGTGAAATTATGCTTAGATTCTACAGGATGTCCCTTCATTCACAAAAAAAATAATTTGAAAGTGTGTTTTTATGCTCTTGCTCAAGCAGTAAATTATTTAGGTCTCAAACGAGGAACTGGGAATGTACAAGTGCCACTTTCAATAAAGTATTTCTAACTAGACTTTTTAATTTGGTTTATATGAAGCAGACAAATGCTCGCTCTCTGTAGAACTGATATACTGCAGTAAAAATCGTGGAGTTTTTTTTCTTTTGTACTTGCACTTTATATTTACTTTCATATAAAAATGGGGCAAAATCCACATTTACCTGAAGCATAGCTATGTATGGTAGGATTAAGTCTTTCTATTAAATATTCCCTGCCTGGATGTCACACCAAGGCCACTTAAGTCACTTCAGCACCAGTCAGAGATGTTGAGAAACGCTTCTTCTGAGTGCTTTTAATTGTTCATCAAGACCTAACCCTTTGAACGTTGCTTTAAGGCGTTTTGGCTCCGCTCTGAGTCACTGAAGCAAAACTAGAGCATCTGGATGCAGTGTCAAAATAGCCCAGGCAGCTCCAGAGCAGCACCCAAGTGGATAATCTCAACACGGAATACAAACGCTGCATTAGCGAGCGCCGGAAGGCTACAGTTCATCTTCCTCGGAAATACAATAGAAGAAACTACAAGAAAAGTTAAAGGATGACACTTCTTTTTTTTTTTTTCCTCTTTTCCTTGGTATCTTCTCCTGCGTTTTGATGGTTTGTTGTATTTGGCAGCGTTTTCAATTCCTTTTCTGCCCTACTAATCCACTGATTTTTCTCTTCTTTCAACAAAGCAACACGTGATTTTTTACAGTTTACACGGTTTAGATGCGTGAATGCAAAAGAAGGTATCTAGTTGATGGTGCCAAAGCAACACGTGATTTTTTACAGTTTACATGGTTTAAAAGAAGGTATCTAGTTGATGGTGTTACCTCTGAATCAAAGCAGTGGAAGAAAAGTTATGATATTTCATTTCCTATTAGTAACATCCTCCTATTATATCTAATTATACTGTTAAATTGTATATAAAATTTCCATAATTTATGAGTTACGTGAAATTATATTTCTTTTGCTTTCTTTGTTCTTACAGATGGCAGCAAAACTGCATTCCATTGACTGAGAAGTGTACTGTAAGTAACTCATTGTTTCTCTTGTTGAGTTAGGCTTCACGTTTTATTTTTCTGAATCTGCTAAAATTCTGATAAAACTGGGTTCTTTCTTGGAAACTGGTGCACAATTAATACTCTGTAAGAGCCCATGAGACATCTGGCATGTGGCTACAGCTACAATCCCCAGGACAGATTTCTTTTGCCATAGGCAAGAATAGTTTATGTGAGGCTTAGGCCAACAGGTCAAGAAATATAAATGCAGAAGGATGCTAAACACACCACCTGACGTTGGGATCTGCCTGGAAATGCTCTATCACAAGTCTCTGACACGGCTGATCTGTAGGGACACACCAGAATGAATACTGGGGAGCAGAACTGGGGCACAGCAGCATATTTTATGGGGCACAGTTTAATTCCCAACTTCTTATTTTTCACACTATGCATTTAGGACTTTATATTTATATACAGCAAAACTAAATGCATACAGAAGAATTAGAGTGGTCTGAAGCTTTGTTGTTTTTATGCAATTCAAATACATGTATTTTCTGTATATATATGCATATAAAACCAACATACAATAAAACTGTTTGTAGTTCAATGATAGGAAAAAAAACTCTGCTAAAGACAGTCCTTCGCACTACTATTCAAACTATTCACACTACTCTTACAAATGCAGCACCAAAATATATTCCATTTGGAACATGTCAAGTAAATGGGTGACACTTTCTCTAACATGTCTAACTGCTGTTAATGTAGTTAGTATTCATTGTAATTACACTAATCATAATGAATTCATTTAGTATTAATGTGAACGTTATACATCTTTTTAGGAACTCCATTATAATTCAGCAATAATTAATGTACATATTAAATGAAGTGTTACTACTCAATGCTATTCTAAAGCCAGGTTGTTTGATATGAAAAGCTTTAGAGCAAGTTGTGTTTAAGCTGATTGGTATTCTGATTGTTGCCGAGAGGTACTCTGCCATGGCAAAGGGCAACTCGCATTGGGAGACTTGTTAACTTTTCAGAGAGATTCCATGTTTGCACTTGTCTGCTGATCCACTTAAAACTTTGAGGCAAGACACTTTATGGCCATGATAATGCAAAAAAAAATATCTATAACTATCCTAAAACCAGGAAAAATTTCTGATGTCTCAGACCTTATCCAATAAAGGAGACGTGTGTTTATAAGTGAAGTACGGCAACACCTGCATTTTAGGATTGTTTTTCCCTTCTGCTCTCCAAGAATAAGGCAAAACTGAGAACCAACTATTTTCCATGTATCAACCACCTACACAATTAGGTGTCTTGAAGGCAGCCATGCCCGCTCCAGGGAGCTACCTGAAAATAATGATTAGGGGGAACACAGCAGAAGGAGAATGGCCATGCTGGATGATGGTAAGAATTGTCTGGCCAGCATCCTGTCTCTGGGCACTGATTATAAAATATATGCCCAGAGAAAAGCAAGAATAAGAATAACATGATATTTTTCCAAACATTCCCCATCTGCCAACAGTTTTAGCTGAAGAAATTTCATCAGACGTGTATGGTTTCCAAATATTAAGATTTTGTTGGTTTTCTACTCCATCAATCGATTCCCATAAACCTATTTAAACCTTAACCAACAGTTTTAGCTGAAGAAATTTCATCAGATGCGTATGGTTTCTATTCCCATAAATCTATTTAAACCTTAAGATAGCGTCCTTTGACAATAATTTGCACAGGCCTACGACCCTGTTCATTTTGTGCATAAGGAACTATTCTTTTATTTGTTTTGAATGTGATTTCTTCTAGCTTCATCGAATTTATGTTGCATTGGATTTGATTGAGCTGGAAAAATAGTAAACAGTTAATGCCTCTTCCTTCCTTTCGCCATTAATGATTTTTGAGCCTCATCTATATTCTCTGGAGATCTTCTTTTCAAGAAAAGTGTCCTACTTTTTTACCTGTCCAGAAGCTGTTGATCATATTTGTACCCCCATTTTGGGTATTGTATGCTACATGTGGTTTTCAAAGTATGGAAGGGTCTTAGTTTCATGTTATTTTAAAAATCTTTCCCCAGCTTTTTTTCTCAGTTTCTTACTGAGTACTGACATTGAAGAGTTATGGAACTATTGGCTCATTTCTCCATGGTAATTATCAGTTCCAAGCCCATCGTGTTAAGTGCAATGTTATATTCCTGCTGCCCTGTGCATCACTTTACATTTTTGCAAACCCATGGCAGACTCCAACTAAGCAACTCCAGGCAACCAAATCACTCGCATTTAACAATTCAAAGTACTTCAGTAGGTCTGCAGAGCAGAAATTTCCTTTACAAAAGCCATCTCCACTCATCTTCACATCTAGCTCTCAGTACCTTTGCAATTTTAGGTGAGAGATAATGCACCGTCACTTGTCAATAAGCTGTTTCACCTGTGAATTGTCTTGTAACTCCTGAGTGAATGCTTTCTTATCCTAATGATTTGTTACTGTTCATTTTCTCATCGCTTCCTTTCTCCTTCAAGCAGATATTCCCACTGAGAGTTATTAGGACACATTATTACACAGCAAGCAATCTTTACCTGTAATTTCACAAAATATGCCAATGAAATGCTAATTAATAAGAAGTCAGGCAATCTATGAACTTCTGACTTCGCTTCTGCTGATATATTTGACCTTAGGTAAATCACTTAACCTCTGCATTTCTTTATTGTTTCCCTTTCTACAATGGGAATAAAGGAATTAGCGTTCTCTTTAAAATTGTTGAGCTTTACAGATTACATGTATTCTAGGTATTCTTATTTTTTCACACTAAAATTAACTACATTTTTTATTAGAATAGTGGATAAAATAGAAAAAAATAACAATTCTGAAATAGTTACCCCTACAAGAGACAATCAGAAACTAATTGGTACTGCACTAGATGTAAGAAAAGTTATCTGATATATGAAGTTGTTTCTCTATCTGAAAGCTGTGGGAGGGACTCTTGATCAGGCAGGAGTGGATAAAATAGAAAAAAATAACAATTCTTAAATAGTTACCCCTACGAGAGACAGAAACTAATTGGTACTGCGCTAGATGTAAGAAAAGTTATTTGATATATAAAGTTGTTTCTCCATCTGAAAGCTGGGGGGGGACTCTTGATCAGGGAGGGGAGTGACAGGATGAGGGGGAATGGTTTTAAACTGAAAGAGAGGAGATTTAGAGATATTACGAAGAAATTCTTTGCTGTGAGGGTGGTGAGAGCCTGGCCCAGGTTGCCCAGAGAAGCTGTGGCTGCCCCATCCCTGGAGGGGTTCAAGGTCAGGCTGGATGGGGCTTGGAGCAACCTGGTCTGGTGGGAGGTGTCCCTGCCCAGGGCAGGGGGTTGGAACTAGATGATCTTTAAGGTCCTTTCTAACCCAAACCATTCTGTGATTCTATCATTTTAGGCTCTATGGAATTCTTCTGCTAATATTGTCTTATAGGCCAGTGATAGTTGAGAACAGTCCTGGCTGCCTTAATGTCGTTCCATAACATGCCATTAGAAATCTTTTTTTTTATAAATAATGATGCAAAGTATTTAGTTCCAGCTACTATTACTGGTTTATGACCCTGTTTGCAAAAATACTGAACTCCACCAGCTGTGGTTGAAATGAAAGGGAGATGTGGATTCAAAATACATGTAGAAATAACATTACTGACACATGGAGCTGGTTAATATTTTCTAAAATTTTTACATCTTTCATTCTTGGGTTAAGTTTTAGTAAATATATGATTTACTATTTATGAAAATAATACTTTGTCCTTTCTTGTGAAGGATAACTTCACAAGTGGTGTTTCTGACTGTCTGCAGAGGTGGCAGAAATGTTTAAAAGTTTCAATGACATAATTAATAGCATTTGACTTTGTTGTTGAAAAAATACCAGGAATAATGTAATATATTGTATTTCATGTATATTTGGGGCCATATTAAATGGAATTTTTACTAACTGCTTTTTTTGCAACACCAACGGAAGTGTAGCCCTATCTTTCTGGTTTGGACTAGTTTGGATAGATAGTAGGTTATTCTTCTTTTTTAATCTGGCAAATTAATGTGTATTTTCCAGGCGATTATACTATCTTATCTTTCTTTTAAAATATATTCCATATATTTTGTTTTGTTTCCATAGATCTTCATTTTGGATCTCACTCCATTAACATTTGGTCTATTGTTGCCTTTTTCTTCCAACTTCTTTGTTGGAAGAAAGGCCTTCATAGCGTCCTTTGACAATAATTTGCACAGGCCTACGACCCTGTTCATTTTGTGCATAAGGAACTATTCTTTTATTTGTTTTGAATGTGATTTCTTCTAGCTTCATCGAATTTATGTTGCATTGGATTTGATTGAGCTGGAAAAATAGTAAACAGTTAATGCCTCTTCCTTCCTTTCGCCATTAATGATTTTTGAGCCTCATCTATATTCTCTGGAGATCTTCTTTTCAAGAAAAGTGTCCTACTTTTTTACCTGTCCAGAAGCTGTTGATCATATTTGTACCCCCATTTTGGGTATTGTATGCTACATGTGGTTTTCAAAGTATGGAAGGGTCTTAGTTTCATGTTATTTTAAAAATCTTTCCCCAGCTTTTTTTCTCAGTTTCTTACTGAGTACTGACATTGAAGAGTTATGGAACTATTGGCTCATTTCTCCATGGTAATTATCAGTTCCAAGCCCATCGTGTTAAGTGCAATGTTATATTCCTGCTGCCCTGTGCATCACTTTACATTTTTGCAAACCCATGGCAGACTCCAACTAAGCAACTCCAGGCAACCAAATCACTCGCATTTAACAATTCAAAGTACTTCAGTAGGTCTGCAGAGCAGAAATTTCCTTTACAAAAGCCATCTCCACTCATCTTCACATCTAGCTCTCAGTACCTTTGCAATTTTAGGTGAGAGATAATGCACCGTCACTTGTCAATAAGCTGTTTCACCTGTGAATTGTCTTCTAACTCTTGAGTGAATGCTTTCTTATCCTAATGATTTGTTACTGTTCATTTTCTCATCGCTTCCTTTCTCCTTCAAGCAGATATTCCCACTGAGAGTTATTAGGACACATTATTACACAGCAAGCAATCTTTACCTGTAATTTTACAAAATATGTCAATGAAATGCTAATTAATAAGAAGTCAGGCAATCTATGAACTTCTGACTTCGCTTCTGCTGATATATTTGACCTTAGGTAAATCACTTAACCTCTGCATTTCTTTATTGTTTCCCTTTCTACAATGGGAATAAAGGAATTAGCGTTCTCTTTAAAATTGTTGAGCTTTACAGATTACATGTATTCTAGGTATTCTTATTTTTTCACACTAAAATTAACTACATTTTTTATTAGAATAGTGGATAAAATAGAAAAAAATAACAATTCTTAAATAGTTACCCCTACGAGAGACAGAAACTAATTGGTACTGCGCTAGATGTAAGAAAAGTTATTTGATATATAAAGTTGTTTCTCCATCTGAAAGCTGGGGGGGGACTCTTGATCAGGGAGGGGAGTGACAGGATGAGGGGGAATGGTTTTAAACTGAAAGAGAGGAGATTTAGAGATATTACGAAGAAATTCTTTGCTGTGAGGGTGGTGAGAGCCTGGCCCAGGTTGCCCAGAGAAGCTGTGGCTGCCCCATCCCTGGAGGGGTTCAAGGTCAGGCTGGATGGGGCTTGGAGCAACCTGGTCTGGTGGGAGGTGTCCCTGCCCAGGGCAGGGGGTTGGAACTAGATGATCTTTAAGGTCCTTTCTAACCCAAACCATTCTGTGATTCTATCATTTTAGGCTCTATGGAATTCTTCTGCTAATATTGTCTTATAGGCCAGTGATAGTTGAGAACAGTCCTGGCTGCCTTAATGTCGTTCCATAACATGCCATTAGAAATCTTTTTTTTTATAAATAATGATGCAAAGTATTTAGTTCCAGCTACTATTACTGGTTTATGACCCTGTTTGCAAAAATACTGAACTCCACCAGCTGTGGTTGAAATGAAAGGGAGATGTGGATTCAAAATACATGTAGAAATAACATTACTGACACATGGAGGGTTTTAAACTGAAAGAGAGGAGATTTAGAGATATTACGAAGAAATTCTTTGCTGTGAGGGTGGTGAGAGCCTGGCCCAGGTTGCCCAGAGAAGCTGTGGCTGCCCCATCCCTGGAGGGGTTCAAGGTCAGGCTGGATGGGGCTTGGAGCAACCTGGTCTGGTGGGAGGTGTCCCTGCCCAGGGCAGGGGGTTGGAACTAGATGATCTTTAAGGTCCTTTCTAACCCAAACCATTCTGTGATTCTATCATTTTAGGCTCTATGGAATTCTTCTGCTAATATTGTCTTATAGGCCAGTGATAGTTGAGAACAGTCCTGGCTGCCTTAATGTCGTTCCATAACATGCCATTAGAAATCTTTTTTTTTATAAATAATGATGCAAAGTATTTAGTTCCAGCTACTATTACTGGTTTATGACCCTGTTTGCAAAAATACTGAACTCCACCAGCTGTGGTTGAAATGAAAGGGAGATGTGGATTCAAAATACATGTAGAAATAACATTACTGACACATGGAGCTGGTTAATATTTTCTAAAATTTTTACATCTTTCATTCTTGGGTTAAGTTTTAGTAAATATATGATTTACTATTTATGAAAATAATACTTTGTCCTTTCTTGTGAAGGATAACTTCACAAGTGGTGTTTCTGACTGTCTGCAGAGGTGGCAGAAATGTTTAAAAGTTTCAATGACATAATTAATAGCATTTGACTTTGTTGTTGAAAAAATACCAGGAATAATGTAATATATTGTATTTCATGTATATTTGGGGCCATATTAAATGGAATTTTTACTAACTGCTTTTTTTGCAACACCAACGGAAGTGTAGCATTGTCTTACAGGCCAGTGATAGTTGAGAACAGTCCTGGCTGCCTTAATGTCGTTCCATAACATGCCATTAGAAATCTTTTTTTTAATAAATAATGATGCAAAGTATTTAGTTCCAGCTACTATTACTGGCTTATGACCCTGTTTGCAAAGATACTGAACTCCACCAGCTGTGGTTGAAATGAAAGGGAGATGTGGATTCAAAATACTTGTAGAAATAACATTACTGACATATAGATCTGGTTAATATTTTCTAAAATTTTTACATCTTTCATTCTTGTGTTAAGTTTTAGTAAATATATGATTTACTATTTATGTAAAATAATACTTTGTCCTTTCTTGTGAAGGATAACTTCACAAGTGGTGTTTCTGATTGTCTGCAGAGGTGGCAGAAATGTTTAAAAGGTTCAATGACATAATTAATTGCATTTGACTTTCTTGTTGAAAAAATACCAGGAATAATGTACTACATTGTATTTCATATATACTTTGGGGCCATATTAAATTTAATTTTTACCAACTGCTTTTTTTGCGGCACCAATGGCAATGTAGCTTAGGTTCATTCCTATCTTTCTGGTTTGGACTAGTTTGGATAGATAGTAGGTTATTCTTCTTTTTTAATCTGGCAAATTAATGTGTATTTTCCAGGCGATTATACTATCTTATCTTTCTTTTAAAATATATTCCATATTCTCTTTTGTTTTGTTTCCATAGATCTTCATTTTGGATCTCACTCCATTAACATTTGGTCTATTGTTGCCTTTTTCTTCCAACTTCTTTGTTGGAAGAAAGGCCTTTGTTTTTATTCCCAGTTTTCTGTTTCCTGACTGAAATGGATGTTTACCTTTTTAATACTTGTGTGATGGCTGCTCTGGAGCTATTCTTTGGAAATGGGAATATTTAAGTTAAATCAATGTCTCAGTGCTACAGATAGTTCTTTTAGAATAGCATGAAGGGAAGACTGAGAAATGACTGTGCGGGAAGAGTCACAAAGAGTTTTCTCACTGAAATATCGGAAATCAGCTATTAATCTAAATAATCGTTGTCTTTAAACTGTGGTAGTTTTGAATCAATTTAATTCTTAGGAATTTCAAGAAACTGGGAGATACTTTTCTGTCTGCCTGGGATCCCAGCAAGGAGGATCGGATTGTGAGTTGCATGTTGTGTGGCCAGTGCTGGAGCGTTCTTAGGGATTCTGTCCCATTGCTATCACTTAAGCCTTGCTTTTCAAGATTAGGATTTGGACCTATCTCAGCAGAGGAATTAAAAAATAAGTGCCTAAAGACATGCTGTCTAACAGATACGCAATACACCATATTTTAGCCCAGAGCCTCTTTCTATAGTGTTATTTAAGCTCTCAGAAAAATAGTATTTACAATGAAAACCTTTAACAATCTCTTACCACGCTTGCTAGCAGGCACTGATTTAATGCTAATGTGACAGCTCAGATTTTAGTGAGAGACACTTTTATTTCCCTGATAAGAGAAGTGTTACACATTCTGAAAACCAGACAGATTTTTCTGGCCAGTGTCTCCTCATGTTTGTGCCAGTAGGGATTTGCTGACTACTCAAATTATCTTTCACAGGTTAGCACATGTCTGTCTTATATAGAAATGTTTATCTTCCTTTCTGGCGTTTCTCTAAATGGTTGCATTTTTTAAAAAAAAAATGAAAACAGACTTTGTTGTTGTTAATAAGTGTCTCCCTAATGTTCCCCCAAAAAGCCTGCTAGACTTTTATAATGTAACGCATCAATTTAGGATGAGCTTGCGTTCTGGCAAATCAAATTATTACAACTCCCTAATGTTCCCCCAAAAAGCCTGCTAGACTTTTATAATGTAACGCATCAATTTAGGATGAGCTTGCGTTCTGGCAAATCAAATTATATTTCTTACAAAATACATTCACAATTTGCAGTAGACTTTTCCTTGGGAAAAAAAAAAAAAAGTGAAAAGACAACATTATAATCTCGGTAACATTTATAACGTTAGAAAAAGGTGCCAATACATTAAATTAAGCTCTGTTGTATTTCAGCTGTGATTCTGGATGAAAAGTGCTTTATTTTTTTATTTGTTCGAGCAAGGCCTATTTATACATCTACAAACTACAACCCCTTTTATTTAATCTTTCCTGTGGTTACTCAGAAATTGTTATATATCACACCAGATCTATTATTATGTGAGTGTATCTTAATGCGTATTTTCACATCTCTGTGCCACCTTAATCTTTTTCATTTGGTATGTAATTTTGTATTTTTGAAATATGTAATTGAACTTATGTTACGCCTTTGCCAATTTTTTAACCTTTGCAGGAGTTTCAAATAATGATAATTGCACTGTAGGGGAAATTGTCGTAGAATCCGAGTGGAGGAAAGACAGCACTGCTGTCTGCCTTTTTTGAACAAGAAGTGTGGATTTACTTCTTGGTCTGTGTGTTTCAAAGGTGATGTATTTGGACTAAAGAAGATATTACTAGCAATATTTTCTGGGTTTGGGAGTAAAATTTTCAGTTGTTCTCTATGTTTTACACTAACCTTTAAATCCATCATCAAGGAAAATGGACTTCTGGAATTATTTCATTATATGCTGATACGTCCACCAATTGTATTAACTTTTTTCTACTAAAACATGGCACTCGGGAATATGGTTTAGTGTTGGTGGGGTTTTTTTTGGTTTTGGGGGTTTTTTTGGATTTTTTTTGGTTTAGTGTTGGTGGTTTTTTGGTTTTTGGGGGTGTTTTGGTTTTCTTTTTTTCTTATTCAGAGTTGGGTTCATGGTTGGACTAGATGATCTTAAAGGTCTTTTCCAACCTAGGCAGTTCTGTGATTATTCAGAGTTGGGTTCATGGTTGGACTAGACGATCTTAAAGATCTTTTCCAACCTAGGCAGTTCTGTGACTCTGTAAAAGCAATCAGTTTATGCTGGCATTTAGATGTCAAACAGAATTCATTCAGAGGCGCATAGAAACATATGGAGTCAAATATCCCTAATTATTTATAGATAGAGCAATTATTATGAATTACAGTCTGTTTACATTTTGAAAGTTCTTACACCTGTAACAGCTATAGATTAAATTTCCCATTTTGAATGAAAATAGATTTGAAGACTAGTTGTATTTCAGCTAAAAACTCTTCAGTTAGGCAGTGGTTTGTGCATGAAGCTCTTAACATGGTATGACTTTGCAAGGTTGTATTATGTTTTTCAGAAACAGTAAGTCATTTCTTGGTTCACTGTTTTGGTCAGGGCAGACAGATTATTCCTACTGTTGTCACCAGTATCATCCCATCTGACATTTTAATTCCTCGATGTGGTGTCTAAAGCCAGTTATCCTGGAAAGTGTGATAAAGACTCTTATCTGTGATAATACTGAATGGAAAGAAAGATGTTTCCTGTGTGTTTAACTACTGTGCTTAGTTTCCTATTTTGAAATTTTGAGAATTGTTTCAGAGAGGTATGGTTCATTCAGATAAATACTTTCAACAGAGGTAATGATGGAAGTGATCCGTTGACCATTTTCTATTTTTTCAGTTACATTTCTCACCAGGAGAGACTGTGAGAAGCAAATATTTCACTTGATATCAAACTCCCCATTCTAATTGTACTAATTGAAACCCCAGTACTTATTGAACACCAGTACTAATTGAAACCCCAGGTCATTATCAAGCCATTATTGTTACCTTGATAAGATAAGGGCTTCTGAACTATGGCTACGGTAGAATTCATATCGGTATTACCGCTTGCTTCTGGTACTGGAAAGGCATTTTCTTAAACTTATGTTTAGCTAAACTAGTCTTAAGTTTTAAAAATAAAAAGTCTATCCAAATTTTTAACCTATGAAACAAATGCAGCATATATGAATTAGAAAAAAACCCAACGTATACGACCTAGAAAATACCACCAACTTCCTCAGGTTAGCAGTGTTCATGTTTGCTTATTGGTTTGTGTTTCAAGTAACATACTTTCACCTGAAACTATTTCTTACTAGAATTCACCTGAAAACAGGCTTTTGTTTTTAATGCCTAATAAATTTTAAAGAAATCTTGAGTTCAGTATTATGCTTTAACTCTCAGTGAACTGTTACTGAAAATGATGTTATAGCCTATTAGGTATGATGTGGAAAAATAAGCACATCTATTATTATATTACTCTTACTGCAGATGATGGAAAGACTGTTTAGAAACAAGTGCCAGTGTTCTTACATTAGTTGACAATTTACATGCATGAATCATGTACATAAAAGAGAAAATTTCAGTACCTCCTATAATCTCATCTGTATTTAAGTTTTAAGAGACTGTACGGATCTGATGCACTTTTTACATGTAACTTTCATTACATGTAAATTTGCTTGAGCATCTGCTTTAACAAACGTACAGGCCAAATACTAGAACTGTTTCTAGGCCCATCTAATCCTGTACTTCATGGGGTTTTATACTGATCTCTACAAAGGAACTCCCTGCCTATCACTGACTTGAAAGGGTAATGCTCAGCAAGTTTTATTTGACCTTAGTTTTGATTTCCCCATCTTTATCTCTTGCCCTTTCTTTGTCTTCATCTGTAGCAGTAAAGGTCATTTACAACAAATCATTCTGGAGAGCAGTAGCAAATTATTTTGTAAAGCACTGTCAGCACCACTGAAAATCTCTGCCGGTACTAAACTTTGCAGGCATGCTAATAGTTCATTTCTGATCTAGATATCATAATCTGAAGCTCCACAAAACGTATTTCCTAGCTGGTACATTCTGTTATCTTACATGCTCAGCTATTTCATCCAAGACTGCAACATGTAACACTGATTTTTTAGTTTTGATCAATTTATTTAAACTTGAATTCAAAGCAAAACTGCATAAATATAGACACTGGGCATTTGATCTCAATCAGTTCCTGATTCAGATGACAGTCACAAAACTTTTCAGATACTGTATTTTATTATAACTGCTCAACATCTGTATCAGCGTAGGATGCACCACTTTTCAGTCACAGATACGGAGAAAACCCACTAAAAGTCACTTCCTGCAAACTCTAAGACGTAAACTGGAAATATAATTTACCAGGTCTGATGGAAGAGGGAAAGATTATAAATATGTTCAGTTGCTTCAAGACAGCTGCTCGGTCTTCAAGTAAACCATTTTCCCAAACAGCAATAACTTATATTCTAGTCAAGGGTTAGAGCTCTTAAGGCTTAGTGCCTCTTCCCTTCTACTAAAGGCCAATCCAACCTCACAAGCCACGCTCTGTTAACAGCACGTCTTTCTAGAGCATTCTGTAATGACTTGCTGTCCAAATGCTCTTGCTTCTCACTAGATTTGGATGCAAGTGAGGTAGAAATTTATCATTTTCTTCTCCTGGTGATTCCGGGCCAGCAGAAGAGCCGTATGTCTCTAGGGAGTTAAAGGACTGCTTTTCGGTGGGAAGCCAGGTTGGTGAAATTGTTAGCTCTACTCTACCACGATATCATTCTGTGCCAGTAGTGTATTAAGGGGAAAAGAATCACTAACCCGATTTGTGCTACTACATGCTGCTGTTGTAAATACCGTGCTACTTAAAGAAAATTGATAAGTGAATGCAAGTAGCAATTTAGAAAACAACTACTATGAAAAAAAGGAGTAAAATCATAGGTCCATTAAAGTAAACAGCGTAACTCCCACTGATTTCATCCCCAAGACTCAGCTGATGTTGAACAGCACTGCTTTACACTGTCTCAGGCTACAGTTTTTTTATAGTTTATTGTTGTGGTTGCTGCCATTTTTAGAACAGGTAAAGCCTTACTGTTGTGCTATTTTTTCATACGTCTTCAAGTATTTTGCTTAAATATCCTAAAAAGTAGGCAGTATACTTCCTCCATTTCTAGGTATTTCAAATAAACAAAAGAAAAGAATTAACAAAACCATTACACTCAGTTCACATATTCTTCAAGGATTCAATCTGAATTAGTTAATTCAGAGTGAGGGGATTTTTTATTTTACTCTTCCTTAAAAAAATAAAATCAGAGCTAACAGTACAGAATGAAAAAAGTAGTATTTTATCCCAATATTTAGCTTTGTCAGTATTAAGAAATGTGGCAAAATTAAGGCCACTTTTATATAAGTAACTTCTACGCACAGTTATGGATTTTCAGATAAAATGCACTAGATTGAGCTCTTCCTTGATAGAGGAACAGCTTTGGTATTGTCAGCTGCAGCGTTTCAAAATCCATTGGGAGATTTCTCAGTGGATTTTGGATGGAAAAAAAATTTCCAGGATTGAAAAGTGGCATTGCAATATAGATATATCTGTCTGCATGTACGTATCTAATTGCGCGTGACAATGAGTAGTGCTGGCTCGTCTAAACGCATTTAGAACTCCTCCTCCTATGCTTTACTCAGCAATTATTTATTTGCATCCCGAAATTCCAAATCAGTTTAGTCCATTCTACCCCTACGTGAGTTCTCCCCAAACCCAACCCTGGCCTACCAACAGTCTTCACATCTGCTTCTACTTCCTGCACTGGCGGAGAAGATGGGAGCTGGAGAGCTGGACAGACAAGCTTTTCTCAGGAAGTGCTAAAATTCATTAGCTTCGCTTGGCTTCCTTTGTGGCACATTAAAATATTGTAATTCATTTTAAAAAATTAAAAACATTCAAAATAGGTTTTATGGGAGATTTTTTTTCTACTGATATGAATTAATAGGTCAGCTGTAAGGATAGGAGATTTTGTCAAGTAATGCTGAAAAATTTCCAGTTAGTTTCCATTTTAATTTAAAATATTTGCTACCTAAAGCCAGTTTTAATTGATCTACAGGTACAAAACATCCTTAATTATTTCTTCTTACTTCCCATTGTGTACTTTCTGATTTAAATCTATCAAAAAAAAAAAAAGTCCTTTATGTTTTCAGTATGAAATGTATCATCAACAATATCAGAAATGTATTGTGTTGGGGTAAAAAGGCTCAGTATGTAATAAACATCACGACTCTTTCACAGGAGCCACAGGAAAAGAAGAGGGCTGACTGCTACTGTACTTTATAATTTCCAAGCAGGATATAAACTCCAGTCCCGCAGAGTTGTTAAATCTCACTTATCTTGGTTATTATGGGGTATTAGAATAGTAGATGGTTCTACCTTCAGATATCCCCTGCAGGAAAATTCTCTTATTTCCACTGAAAACTAAATACAGCAAAATAATTCTTATTAAGATAGAACAATTTTTTATTATATCCCAATGTAATATACTGTTTACGTCGGTGGAGCATTTTCATTTATAGATGCTATTGCTATTGGGTACTTGTTGTCATAGGTGATCTGGTTTTTACTGCCCTTGTGAAAATCTGAACATACAAAGAAGTCAATAGGGAATGCAGGAAAAATTTGGAGCTGTAACTGATCCTTGCCTCTTTTTACCTCTCGGAGTAAAGCACTGTACAATAAAGTTTACTCCTTTGCCCTTTAGTCTAATATAACTGAGAATTTTCCAAATGACAAAAAAAAGGAGGAATCCTTAACAAAATGTAAAATGAAATCTAGAAATGAACTAGCAGCGCCGTAATTTTTTTTTTTTCCTTAAAAAAAAAAAAGCAATCAAAACCAAACACCACACACATACAACTGCACAGTTGCGATAACCAGAACACACAGTTATCTCAAAGTTTGGTGTGTCCATCGGGGCTGATTCAATACATCTGGTTTTTTGTTTTTTAAAGTATTGTGTACAGAAATTTTTGAGCCTGCCGAGTTTACTTGTTTCTCAGAAGAAAGGCTCTGCAGGAGAGAGTTTCTGTCCTGTGGAGCTTATAGACTCTGCAGGATCTTTTGCTCAGCGGCCCTAGTTTATCCACAATTCATTTATGTGACTGAATCTTATGTCTCCCAGATAAACGAGTTTCAGATCATTAAGGCTGTACTGTCCTTGTTAGCAAGAATGTATTATTGGCCAGGGGAATGCCACAGTGTCCTTTTCCAAAACACAAGGAAATAATGATTATAGAATTTGTTTTCAGTTTTGTTTACAACTTACTTATAAGCTGTTTCTTGTCCTGTCACAAAAATAAATTATTGACGAGGTTTCCAATCTCTGGACACTTTATTTATTTATTTATTTATTTATTTATTTTATTCTCTTTGATCTTAAAGAATTTCCAGGCCTGTATGGAACATGAGGTAAATTTGAATGTTGACTAAACATTCATAAGAAAAGAAACAAAGGATAGCAACAGTATCTATATAGCTGTGCCATCATAATGATTTAGAAATAAAATAAAAACATACAAAAAAGATTCCTTCTATCTAATATATTGTATGACTAATGTGTAAAGATTGCAGGCCAGCAAAAAACTAAGAAACTAAGAAGAAAGCTTTGTGGCAGACAAAAACCCCACCTTTTTCTTTCATTTTCTTTGGCAGCTTTTGAGATCTTTAGCATACATTATCAGAAAAAAAAATTATTTAAAATGGCTAAGATTTAAAAATTTCCTTGCCCATCATAATTACAAAAATTTAGTAAATTCAAAAAAAAAGCTTGTTTAGAAATCCATTATGTCAAATATACATTCAAGCCATATACCTCAAGACAAATATGCGATCAATAATATTATCTTGTAGACTACAGAACTGCAGCAATTTTTGAAAATACTGTTTTTAATGAGTGAACTGTCTGTGTCAGTGTAGTACACAGCATGCACAGTCTTAATAGTTCTGCAATCAGTATTATGTATTTATTAATATGTAACAGAATTTGTTTCACATTGAGTAAATCTCCTGTGCAGAAAACATAAAACAGGCTTTGTTTGATTACTAAATAGAATGTGAATTTAATTCTGCTATTCTCATTCTGTCATGATGTTAGAACTACAGTTAAAAGAGATACCGATTTGGCTACTCATTCTGTTTTAAAATTTGCTTAATTTTCAGTACGGTGAGCTCCAAAGAAAATGACTTGCTAAAATAATCAGGTTTTTTAATTCAACTATTCTTATAAAATATTGGGAAAAAAACATATTATTTCATTCTGAAGGCAACACAGATCATCCCCATAAAGTTCTTATTGATACTGATACAATTTCAGCTTGATTATGTGTACTCTGTTTTTCTTCATTTAGAAGATTGGGTTCAGCTCGGGTATTCCAAATTTAGGGTTTTTTAAGAAATGCTTAGATTTACAATTATATGCATGCAAATTAAATGACTGTAAATAAATAACCAGTTGCTTCTATTTGTAATGATCATGTGTGTATCTAACACAACCAGCTTGCTCCAAAATGCAAACCTTCAAAAAATATGGTATTCTGGATTAAGAAAAGCAAAGGAGTATAGAGGATAAATCTGTAGTGTAAGATCTGGTCTTATTTAGATGTCAGATTTCACAATGTATTTGGAACAATACAGAAAAGCAGGTTTTCAGAAGTGTAATTTATTGTCCTTGACTGAATGATCATTCCATTTTTCATCCACTATCAGTTTTTTCTTGACTTGTCGTACTTCACGTCACTTAGTCTTCATTTTGAACAGTTCTATATAATAGCCATTAGGGTGTACGCACTGGTATATTTTCTGAAGTTCTTTTAAAAAATTCTCATTCCTGGCTTTCGCTCACCTTTTTGTTCTCCATTTCTTGCGATGCAGCATTGCAAATACAATTTAAGCATCAACCAGCTTTTGTCCTTGCATTCCTTCACTCCTTATATTTCAAGGAAAAAAAACCTGACACTGACTTCAGAGTTGCCAGGAACAGCTCCTCGGCGTTTCTGCGAAACAAAACAAGAGGTAGGGGAAGGAAGATTTTCTAATTGAAGAATAATAGTCAGAAAGTAGACTGTCTCTTGACTTTCTGAATTCAGTTACTTCTTTTTCTTTTCTTTTACACTTTGTTCACTATTACTTCTAACTTTTTAATGTGCTTCATACGCATGTTGTTGCCCGGCAGATGCTTTTCTCTTTATGTTTCCAAATGGCATTCTCACTTGCGAGCAAGCCAACTTCAGTAAGGCGCCGTTCTTTGGTATGCGTGTGCTCGTTCCTCAGAAGTGAAATGCTTCAAGGAGGCATGTCAGTTCCTGTAGGTTTCTGCCGAAAAGTAGGAAACTTCGAGTGGCAACCTGTCTGGTTTCCTGGCAGCTTACACGGCCCTGCTCGCTCTGGCCAGCCTCAGCGCCCCAGGTACCGGACCGCCTACAGCGTTATGACAGGGACTGCCCTGTAGTCTAAAATCTACTTTCTCCTGTTTTTTTAAAAGTGAAAGAATTGGTTTGTGACGTACTAAGCCTCCGGTTCAAACCCTTCAGGCCTGCAGTAAGCCACAGGCCTCCTCCAGCCCAGCCGTTATTACCCTGAGGGCTCAGTGGCATCTGCCAGGTTTGGGATGACACAATTGGGTAGTGAGTATTCCCTTCTGATTGGCTGAAATTCCCATGGCGCCTGGTGATTGGCTGCTGCTTCACATAAATGCTCCGCCCACCCTTCTAGAAGGTTCTCCACATGGGAGGATCTCCACAGGGCAGCCATTTTGAGGTGAGTGATTTGAGGTGGTTTGAGGGTAAAATAACGATTCAAACTACTACAAATTCCACCCTGTGTCCTCTACACAGCTCTGTAACTCCTCATATAGATTGGTTTATCTGTTACATTCCAAAACTTAGTGTATGTTCCTTATAAATGCTGCACTTTATCCCTGCGGGCAAGACAAACGGGGATTAATATCCCTATTATATCTCACAAGCCTCACCCTTTTCCCTTGAGAACCAAATTATCAGGGTTAACGTTATACATGTTTTGAAAGAAGTGTAATTAAAACACAATTCTTACTTTTTGGCAACTTTTATTTTATGGCTGCTGTACGTTGCATTTCATCAACTATATTTGCAGCCCTGAGTCTTGATAAAGTTTAGAGTGGCAAATAGTTTTTTGAGAGGCTTTTAACGTAGAGGTAATCAAATTATTAAAAGGTGAAGATTGTTGGAAATTTTTCTAGGCCTTAGTCTGAAATTAAATTGATTTGTTTCTGAGAATAAAAGACACAGCAGAAGTCTTTTCATGCCATCCTTTGTGTGTCAATTTTTCTCTTGTCCTGTACAGTTAGTTTTTCATATGAGCTTTCACAGATACACGTTCTTTAAAAACCGAAAAAGGAAAGATTGCATAGTTAGTTTGGTGAATATACGTGCCACTATATATATATAAAAAAATAAATTAGATAGTATCATAACTGTGAATAAGTAGGTATTTAAATGCATAAACCAGAAAATGGATAATACAGTGATTTTGAGTTTCATTATACATATAAGGCACCTCCTATATTACCTACAATTTAATAGTCAAATATTATGTCACTGTTTATAGACATTTTCAAGACATGAAAGATGAATGCTTATGCATGATTAATATGTGTCGATAAGCTACCATTCTGTTATAATAATACAGCTAACTTGCCTCAATCATCTTAGGTTTTTTTCTCTTTATAGTTAGAAGTTATAAAAATATTTTAAGACATGCTGTGAAGTTTGGGGTAGTTGCTTGATTTGCTTGGGCCTTATCTCTAAATGTTTCTAGAAACTAACAGAATAAGATGCCTTTTATCTCTTATGTTGTGTGAATACGTGTACAGGTACATACTGCATGTTCTCTGAGTAAGTCGCATACACATTCTTACAGAGAGGCTCATGTTCATCCCTCACAGCTTGAAACAAGGGAGGTTTCCCTTTTAGTACCCACAGAGGACTTCCTCTAAGCTGCTCTTTCTCTTTGATCAGGATTCGGTGTACAAAAATGGAACATCACCACCACTTCAGAGCTCCTGTCTTACTGTATAAGGCACCTCCTATATTACCTACAATTTAATAGTCAAATATTATGTCACTGTTTATAGACATTTTCAAGACATGAAAGATGAATGCTTATGCATGATTAATATGTGTCGATAAGCTACCATTCTGTTATAATAATACAGCTAACTTGCCTCAATCATCTTAGGTTTTTTTCTCTTTATAGTTAGAAGTTATAAAAATATTTTAAGACATGCTGTGAAGTTTGGGGTAGTTGCTTGATTTGCTTGGGCCTTATCTCTAAATGTTTCTAGAAACTAACAGAATAAGATGCCTTTTATCTCTTATGTTGTGTGAATACGTGTACAGGTACATACTGCATGTTCTCTGAGTAAGTCGCATACACATTCTTACAGAGAGGCTCATGTTCATCCCTCACAGCTTGAAACAAGGGAGGTTTCCCTTTTAGTACCCACAGAGGACTTCCTCTAAGCTGCTATTTCTCTTTGATCAGGGTTCGGTGTACAAAAATGGAACATCACCACCACTTCAGAGCTCCTGTCTTACTGGGACAGAATCCTTCTGCTTGTGTTGTGTCATGCTCTTCAGCTGCCGTTCCTTCCTCCTTGACATTTTGCGACTTCACTGAAGGCCTTTTTAGCCGTGTGCCACTTGGGCAATGACATCCCGTTTCAACCTATCTTGTGGGTGTTTGTCTTGCCTCAGAGTCCCGTGGCCAAACTCCTGCCTGCGGTTCAAGCCTCAGGCAAGAGGAGCAGGGGGTCAGGCTCTAGGTCTTCTTCCTCCAGCAGCCACAGAGGTCTCTTCTGCCATCAGAACCAGACATCTCCTCTAGTTCAGCCAAACCATTGATTTTTCTAGTCTTGATGAATCTAAAGGCTGCCAGAACTATAGGAAGAGGATCAGGTCTGATTAGTTGCCTGCATTCTATTTTCTGTTCTCTGTAAGACTTGAGCTTTCCAGGGCCATGGAGTCAGTGTGATGAATGAGGCAATCTTCTTGACACCATTTCATCTGACTGAAATTGCATCATCCTGCTCTCCACCCACGCTGGATTATCACACAAAGACGGCTTTGGCACTGTCTTCTTTAGCAGTAGGTGGGCCTTTTCTTCTGTCCTTCACCATACAATCGCATCTATTATCTGGGCCAACACTCAATGATATTTTTATATCAATTCAATCATTCATGCTGTGTACTGGGAACGACAGAATTTCAATGTCAAACTTCAATGTCCTCCTCTGTCTTGTACATACTGGCTCCTGGAATTGGCCTGATATGCAAAATCTTAAAGGCATCAATGCATTTGATCCTCAGCTCAGACAAAAGGTAATCTCTGGTTGGCCCATTGCCTTCTAAGAATGCGAACCAAGTTGCATAGATAATCAGAAGTGCTTTTAAGACTTTACCAGAACTGACTGGCAGGACATTTAGGTGCATCCCTGTCAGAGAAGTGTCTGAAGTTTATATAGGTTTATGGATATCCTCCACTGTTTTATTTCTCCTAAAGTTTCTCTCCCTGTCAAGGGAAATCTTTGGATTGAGCGTATCTAGTGTTTCAAATGCAGTCTTCACCTTACCAAGTAGGAAAGATAGTGGGCCACAGGAAGATGGAATATTCACATGGGCTTCATTGTCCTTTCTGTATGTACCATCCCTTTTCATTGTAGCTGAGGGCCAGAAATATCCTGCTTTCCCCCCGTTTTCAAAAAAATGACAGAATGAGAACAACTGGGGTCTTGGGGTCTTCCATTCTATTAATGCATTGTTTGATTGCTGGCTTTTTCTCTCTCAGAGTTCATATCATCCTCCTGTCAGTTGACCCCACTCAAATCTCAGGTCTTTTCATGTTCCCTCCCAGCTGGTTTTATAAGTTAAGGAGAAGTAATCTACGCAGACCATAATAATACAAGGTATAAGCAACGTTATTGTATTGATTACCTAACAAAGAAGTCTAAGTCTCAAGAGCAGTAGTTGAAATTTCCATTGCAAAATGAGTGTTCTGTGTGCTTTTTGTCTTCCGGAAACACTGTATTTGAAATCCATCGGTGAAATATGTGCTAGTGATGTAACTGTGTAGGCTGTTTTCCAAACTAATTAAGTAATGTTAAATCCTGTACACACACAGACACAGGTATGCATGTATTTTCTCTTCATATGGATTTCATACATAGCTTTTAGTTTTATATATACATTCACACACTCTTAGCATGTAGTAGTATTATGAATGAGCTGTAAGTTGAAATGAAACTCTCAGTTCTGAAGTATTTGCATCAACTTGCAGACTGCATCAGGATGGAAAAGAATGGTGGCTCTTAAAATCTTTACGGAGGTCAACACTGAGATTAAAGGAGATATTATGAGTTAATAGAATTGGAATTGTCAGAAACCGCTCAATTTGATTTGCTATTGTAGTTGGAGAGAAGAAATTTAGATACCATAGTGGGGTATGGAATAATGAGAAGCCATATTAAGTCCTTCTTGCCTGTCATAATGAAGAATGGAAGAATGATTCTTCCCCCTTTACCACTTCTTTTTTTTTCTTTCTTTTTTTTTTTTTTTCTTTTTTTTTTTTTTTCTTTTTTTTTTTTTTTCTTTTTTTTTTTTTTTCTTTTTTTTTTTTTTTCTTTTTTTTTTTTTTTCTTTTTTTTTTTTTTTAACCCACAACCTATGGGAAACAGAGCAAAGGCTCTGCTTTGTTAAAATTCTCTCTTTAGAGATATCCAAAACCCAGCAGTTTTCTTTCTTAGTCCTTTGCATCTGATGTGGTCTTTGCACCTCAGGCAGAAGCAGTATCTTCCCTGTTCCTATTTCTCCTTCATAAATTCTAATTCAGTGTTTCAAGTTTCTTTGCTTTTAAACATTTGGGGGCTTCTTTTAAGCTGAAACATATTTTAAGACTTTGAAAAAAGTTGGTGCTTTTTCTGGTTAGTTTAGCTACTGTTACTTGTCTGGGAGGTAATGCTAGAATTCTTTTCTTTAATTGCACCAGGGTTAATTTTCTTTTGTACTTTGGATACATTAAGCAATTGATGTAACTGTATAGATTACCTCAGTAAATATTGATATTACTTCCTTTCTTTCTAGAATAAACTAAAATCCCCTTTACAGACTGTTATAAATCTGTCTGACCATCTATCTTGGTTTCACAAGAAGTTCTAAAATGGAATATGTAATTCCAAAACAGAATTACATATACAAATCATTTCAACCTCTATTATTATTGAGTTTATAAGTTATAAATAATGAGTAGTCACTTAAGCATATATTTTTGTGAAATGAAATGAAGATAGAAATTCTAACACAGTGGAAAAAAGTCAGTAATTACTATAATTAGCCATATTTCTTGGAGAGTTTTGCTTTCATATTTCTTTCAGCTGAAGTGAAGTAACTTGAAATTGGAGTGAAATAACTTTGTTGAAGTTAAATAATATTATAAAGCTAAGTTGCTATTTGGAAGGAGGGTCGGCAATGATTTAGTGTTTCTTTTCAATTTCTTGCATATGTTTGGTTGTGCTTATCACAGTTGGTCTGCACTAGACTTGCTATTTCCAGGTGTTCTTTTAATTGTATGGACTACTTCAGGTATATATTGAAGAATTATCCTGAGAGGCAATTTATGGGAAAGCTGTTTATTTCCCATGCAGGTAAAAGCAAGCCTGAAACAAGGATGCAAAAACATGATGCAAAACATAGTTATTACCATTCTTAAGGAGAGATTTATATTTTAGCAGCAAGTAACTGGAAGAATCCTTTACTTGCACATTAAGATGGGTGTGATATAATGACTTCCTTAAGGAACTTAGATTTTAATTTAAGTGCTATACATTTTATAAATCTATTTATTATAGATTATTAATTTCACTCCCCCCCCAAATAACCACTATATTATGTATATGTTAATTTTACTAGTAATGTAAAATTGAAATGAAATTGGAATTCTGGTAGTCAGATCAATATTTCATATTTTCATTCCCTGTATATCCAAAGTGCCTATTTAAAATAATAATCAATTAAGGGGTCTTTTTCAATAAAAAGGCTTACGTGCATTTATCTTTTTGTCTCTAGGCCACATCTCTCTTTGTGAAAGGTCTAGTGGCCAGTCCTACAGTAGCCATATATACCCATATATGGAGCTATAGAAAGTATTTTCAGTTTTAAAATGAATGAACAAGCACAATGCAGTGTTTTAAGTTAGAGATGGGTCTGGGAGGACTTACGATGCAAATTCAATCTATATAAAATCTCAGAATTTCGGGCTTCTGTTGGTTTATTTGGGCCACATTTAAATCTGCTCTTTGTATTACTCTGACTTTCCCAAATGAAGAGTAAATTCTATGCTGTGTGGACTAGATTCTGTGCTAGTGGTAAAATTGTTGTTGGCTTTTATAATAAAAGATAGATCTATGACTAAGGCATTCCATGTCAGTGCAAAGTTTTTCCCCAATTTGTGTAGAATCAATAAGTATTCAAAAGAAAAAGACATCTAGAAATCTAAAAAAACCACCTTGAAAATACTTGTCAGAAATATTGTTTGTGTGTTTTTAAGAGGTAAAAACTGATTGTTGAACAATTACATTAAATAAAACAGTAACCAAAAAAAGAGCAAAGGCTATTTATGCAGAATAAATATTACATTAAATAAAACAGTAACCAAAAAAAAAGCAAAGGCTATTTATGCAGAATAAATATTTGTAATTACTTAAGGAAGACAAATTAATTATATTTAGCAATTGCTACCCATGTGTCATCTTTCCTCAGTTAAAATAGTTTGGTTTCCTTATTTTGTTCAAAGATTGTTTGTGATCTAGTTTGAAAGAAAAGCCAGAGGAGGGGAATTACAGCAAGTCTACTGCAGAGATGACAAATGCTGTTGGATCAGCTATGGGCTTTGGTTAGGCTGTGCTGGAGGGAACCTGCAGAGTTATCACAGGCTTTTTCTAATCAGAGGATAGGTCTTACGCTGAGAACATTTTGTCACTGAGTGAAAGAAGGAAGAAAGGAGGAAAAAAGGACGTGTTTTAATTTCTGCACGGAATCTGTGTATAAATAAGTATTTTGGATGGGCCTCAAAGCCTTTGGTGGACATTCCTTCTTGTACGTCATTTTAAATGGGGTGTACACAATGCAATGTCCCCTGTTTTTCTGCATTTTTGGGTATTTTAATCCTGTTTAGTGGTTGGTTTTGCAATCTCTTGCTGCTACTGCACAGATATAATGATAATTTAAGAAAGTATTGTCTTTATAAAGATGTGAGGAAAAAAAATCTTATTTTTTGTTAAGAATGGCACAGAAAATTACTGTGTCTGGAAGTAAGTTGGTAAAATACAGTTCATTTATTTAATATAGTTAAAGCTAAATTATGTTCTAAATTAAATTACCGATAACAAGCCCAAACTATTATTTCTAAAAAATATTTTTTCTCTTCCATATGTCAAATCGTGATACAACAGAACTATATTCTCCAAAAGATCACTATAAATGTAAATATGTCATATAAAAAAATCTCAAAGAACAAGCTGACGGGCAAGGAAAACTAGCATATTTCATCTTTTCTATACTAATTTTTTTATTGGCATAACATGATTTAGTAGTTTTTTATAGTTCTTTAAGGTAGCAGATTCTGCAGGAGCTTTTAAGGACATATGCTAAGTTAACGTCATGAGGAGTGAAAGAAAGTTTACTAGGAATAATTTAAATCTCAAGCAATTTAAGAAGCATTGTTTAATCAGAATCAGAAATAGAAATAGGTAGAGCACAATTTGTCTACAAGTGTACCCAGTTCTGGTTCTATTTATATTGTAACAAGATTTTTCTATATCATCTAACAGAAATCTGACAGTGTAATAGAAATCTCCAGGTTGTCAAAATGATCAAAATTATAGCAGGCAAATTTTCTCAAAACTCAAAGATCAGTGATTTTGGCTTGAAGGTCAAAGTTTTGAGTGTTTGTGTTAGGCTTAATTCTCTGACCTGCAGTTACAAGCAGGTTTCATCTGCCAGCAAACTCACTTAGAAAATGTAGGTAATTGAGTTCTTCACTAGTGTAGAATCAATATTCAAAGAAGAAGAAGAATTAAAAATTCTGGCAAACTGCAATTCTGTTTATGTTAGTGGCACCAAGTAAATAAGATAGAAAGGAAGTGAAAAAGGGTGATGAAAGCTCAATGAGAGATTTGTGATTGTGTAACAAGAGAGCCTGGGAGTCTGTTACCTTACAGTTTAAGCAAATCAGGTTCCTGAAATAAGATAGACATTGCTGGTTTAGAGTCCAGTAAGATAATGAAACACCTAAAATCCTCAGTGTTAACAGGGTTTGAGCAGAATGATTAAATCCTTCCATCTCCCGAATAGGTGTGTAATTCTTGAGCCCAAAGAGGTAACTTGGAATGAAGGACTTGGCACGGTCACTGAATGGTTTGCACTGGACAGTACACTCAGTGTTTCTTTGGTAGTTTTGCTATTGGTGTGGTTAAAAATTATATTCAATGAAATAGCAATAAGGAAATGAATTGACTCAAATGTGTTGAAAAATACCGAGTGTGAAACAGCTGTTAGGGGAACTAAGAAAAATGACTACAGAACAGTACTGGCAACACCCCTCATAGTTTTCATAATTACATTTAGGAAAGTCTACTTTTCTACTACTATTGGAAAAAGCAGTTTCTTACATGTAACATAGCTGCTGGCAATGAGGAAGATCCAAGGTTTTTTTTTTACCCTTTGGAAGATAGCTTGGTCCCAGTACTTTTGAAGTTTTATTTTCTTCATCTGTATGCAAAGATGTTGGTATGTGCTCACTGGTCCTCCTATGCCAAACACAGTGCAGAACAGAATATGAAAAGATCCCGAAGGGCAAAATGTTTGGATTTTATAAATTACCTTAAACCATCATTGATCTGTCTCATGATTGTTCATAACTGTAATATTTGACAGAGTAATTCTAAAAGCTAAATTATTTTGTGTATGATGGAATGTTGATGGGGATTTCCCAAAGAATATGCTGCTACAAAAATTAATATTCAAGATTCAGCAAATGTCATTCTTCCATCTGGGTCAATATTGAACTAGTTCTGTGCCCGTGACTTCAGGTCACAATGTTGCTGAAGATAGATCTGAGATAAGATATAAAGCTGAGGGCTTTTTTATTGATTATTTGATTTTCAACCTTGAGGTGAAGGCACATGGGGAACCAGAATGTTTCTGTGTCCCTGTCCTGTGTGCAGTCTGATGTCTGGTCACAACTACCAGAAGTTTTGACGCACTGAAAATTAAAGATGGAACAGAAAGTTACACCAAGAATGAAAGACAAAGTTAGATTCTGATACCAATAATCTCAGTTTAAAAAAAAAAGGCAAAACAATTTAGCTACATTCCAATTATTCAATCTTTCATTTCTTTCTGTATTTGTTCAACTTAATCCAAATTGGAGCATCAAAATGACAAACTGAATGTCTTCAGGAAAAGACAGAAGCTTATCCTAAATATAGGTTGAACAGTACCTTCTGACAAGTACTTTTGCAAAGCCTGGGGAAAAGTGCTGTGTTTCGCGTATTTGATAGTTATAAGTTTCATACAGGAACAGTATTTTTACTGTTTGGTTAAATATGTTTATTTTTTAACCAGTGGTAAGAATTTTTTAAAGATCTTCCAAGTGATATGTTTTTAAAAGAGATAAAACTATGAAATATTTTATAGTAGGTATTAGCACATAGCAAGATATTTTGCTGACCTTCAGACAGACAATTTCTACAAATTCTGTCATTAGACAGCTCAGGTTCCTTGTGCTAAATCTTTTAGAAATTATCTAAATCCACTGAGGTAAAATCTATTTTGTTTATTCCTCTAATCCAGCCTCTAGAGCCACAGTTTTATGGACGTCTTACCCAGTACATTAAGAAGCCCATTCTTGTTGTTTCATGTGTGCTGTATTTAGGCCATCAACAATGAACATGGAAATTGTATTTTGTAGCCCTCCAGGGAAGTAGAGACTTGATAAGTATCCACCCAGTGCACTTACTTCAAGTGATAAATTAAAACACAAGTAGAAAAACACAGGAGCCACAAAATGATACTGTCAGTCTGAAAATCCACACTGCGTTGAAAATGCTCGTTGACAAGAAACCTGATCAACAGACTCATCTTAGGCCTCTCGGGCTCAATTTGGAAATGGAAAAGGGGAGCAGAGGAGATATCTTATATTAAAACAAAGTCTGCCAGCAGTGCTATGTGTGGTGTTGGCATTTCCATTAAAAAGCAGTATCTTCAGGGAGGTTCCAAGGTCTCAGTCTGACCCAGAGCAGTGGGATTTTTTTTAATATTTATTTTCTGGTTTTGCTTGGTTGATTTGGTATTTTTTTTTGTATTTGCAAGACAAGGAAAATTATTGCTTGTGTTTTTTAAGCTGTAAAGAATCATTAGAGTACACAGTTCTTAGGTGTTTTCCTGGTTCACCACTGAACTGAAGGGCAGGTTTTGCAGTTATTTAGTCTTTTGTGTAAATTAGCAGGATTACACATCTGTTGCTAAATGAAAATCAGACTAATTCTGGTTTAGTCTCTTTAGCATTTGATTTCTTTGTTTCATTGATTGATGTAGTATTCTGGTTTGTAAAACGTGATTTTTTTTACTACCACAACTATTTGAGAACTAATAGATCTAAACTGCAGGTAGCTAGGCAAATATTTATGATTCTAGGTTTCAGTGAAATGACCTGTGTATGGTATACTATTTTAAATTAGGAATCAAAAGTGGCTACTGATCTTTTGTGCTTTCAATTTCTTCTGTGCCTCAGCTTAAAAAGATACAAATGTATGTTTATGAAGTCACTGTTTAGTTTTGAAATTCTGGTTTAGATGACATTGGCAAAAATCGGAAAAAAAAAAAAAGTAAGAAAACTGAAGTGCGGAGGGAGAACCAGATAAGCTTAATTATTTTACAATATTAAAAATATAATTAGGAATATCATTAATTTCCTATCCTGCCATAGGATGTGATATTTAGCAAAATGACATTTAAACTTGTATAGGACAGGAGCACAAGAATAATATGCAGCTGTTTATTTTTCCATATATGTATCTATAAATATATAAACAAGAGAACATCTTCAGAATTTGGTGTCTGAAGAGAGGGAAATGCTGTTTGAGCCGTTCAGACAATCCAACCCAGCAGCAACAGCAGCATCCCCATAGAAAGGAATCTCCAAAACATGCAGCATAACTGCCTGTGGAGCCTGTCATGGAACCACATGCTGCTACTGGAAAAATACTTTCCACTTGCTGAAAAGTGGTGAGATGAAGTAGCAATTAAGAATAGCAGGATAGTTTTGTTCACCTGCATGGCTGGGCTTTTTCTTTATTTTTTTCCTGTGTGAATGCACAGAAAATGCTCATAAAATGAGCTGAGGATGGTCCTTTCCGTGTTGATTCTGGTTAGTTCTTGGTGCCCTTTTATTACGATACGTGTCTTTTCAGGTCTTATTTTTAGGGAATGTTCTTAGTTGTTTCTATTGTCTTATTTTTTCTATTTTTCATACCCATCTTGGGAGACTGGAAGGAATTAAGTGTAAGCTTTTTTTAAAGAAAAGGTTGGTGTTTGTAGGTGATGATTCAGGTCAAGGTAAACAGTGAGCAGGAGCGCTGTTAACTGTGCAATAGATGCGGGTTGCTCACCAGCACTCTGTTGTCATTCTGTTGTATTTTTAGTGCTGCGAGGTACAATTAAGAATAGAAGAAGAATATCTCTGTGCGTATTAAATATAAAGATATTATGTCTGGCTCAGAGGAAATTCCTAATTTCCCATGGCAGGTAGGACTGTAAAGTTTGCTTTGTGCGTGCCCTGTTTCTATGCCACCCTCTGGGCACATCACTGGCCACTGCTGGAGGCGAGATGCTGGCTGTATAAACCTTTGATGTGATAGACCCACCTTTTCATTTCACAGAATTCTGAAATGTGAAATCAGTTGATTGACAAAATTCAGATCTAAATAACGTTTAAAAAAAATACAGCTGCGGAACTTGTCCTTTGGGTTTCTCTGCCTCCTGGCATACTGTGCAGTATTCAGTTTTACATCCTGCTTCTTGGTGATTTTCATTTAGACTTGTTGGGAATTCTTTCATTATAAGCCTCGTTCCGTTGCTTTAAACTGAATCTTGCAAAGTATTTTGTTGAATCAGAGCGTTCTCTTCAAAAAACATATTGTTAGGGAGTTAATGCTGCTGGCTGATAAATGCCTAATTGATTACATGGCATTTTTTGCTGCCATACATAGTTAGAGAAGCGTTTCCCCTCATTTGTCACAGATCCAATTGATTCCCCGTGTCAGAGCTCTCCAAAAGGTGGATTTCAATGGCCTGTTTGTCTTTCATACGTCCACACATCAACAGCCTTTTTTTGCACATGGATGTATGGCCTTTGCACATAATGCATCCTATTTATATAGCACTGCTCCATATCATGTGAGAGTTACTGGATGCTCCTTAACTGAATTTAAACCTGTGTCCAAATAGAGTTTCTAAGTTTTTGGTCAAAAGCACATTATAGCAGAGTTTTTTTCCAGATGCTTTACAAAAGAAATTTTATAGAAATTAATGATTTTTTTTAATATATATACATCTTCCATTAGCAGTATTGTCTATTGCACACGTGCATTAAAAACAGTAATGGATCAAGAAAAATACACAGAGCATGAAAAGTGTTTTAGCAAATAATTTTCAAAGGCTTATCCTCTGCACTTACACCATGTGAATATTTCAATGTTCTTTGTGGTTTTTTTCCTATTTCTGAGTTTTTCTTTCATCTTTTGATCTGTTTTCTTCTTTTCTTCATTATTCATCACCCATTTCTTTCCTAAGGTTAGCATCATTGTTCATTTTTAACATGAGTACACTGTAGCATCTTTATTACTGTTAGATGATGGAATACGTACAGTGTATTGCTGAGTAGAATAAAAGAGTTGAGTAAGTTCAGAGCTTCTTCAGCTCAACAAAATTAAACTATCTTGAAGATGCAAAATAACACAATTCCTGTCTCCTAATTGCCTATTCATCCTTTCCTGTTGATAAGTTAAAGATGAAAGGAATTTCAGATTGTGTGTGTTTGTGTATGGAATACACGTAATAAACTGCAGAGCTTCTTCAGCTCAACAAAATTAAACTATCTTGAAGATGCAAAATAACACAATTCCTGTCTCCTAATTGCCTATTCATTCTTTCCTGTTGATAAGTCAAAGATGAAAGGAATTTCAGATTGTGTATGTTTGTGTATGGAATACATGTAATAAACTATACAACAAATGACCTGCAAATAGATATTCACTGTAAAACTGCAGAAGAGCTGTTGGTTATTACAACATGATTCCTCTGTTTGCTTCAAGTAAGGTAGCTCAAAAAGAACAGAGCAGAAAATGAAGTAGCTGCTTGCATATGACTTCAAAAAAAAAAAAAAGAATCATAGGAATTACAGATGAGGAAAAAACTTAGAAGGTCATTTTGCCAATCCTCCTGCCTGCAGAAGATTGTTCCCTGTGGTATATTAAGAGTTTTATAACTTACCACAAGATTTTATAGGTTCCCCAGGAGAGGATTTTGGTCTATTGAGAGTGCTAGATGAGGAGTCCTTTTACTGTATTTTACAGCTGGAAATCCTATCTTTTATCGACAATTGGCATTGACACTGGCCCGAGGAACACGGCGAGGCTGTATGTTTTCATAGATGGGAGAGTTTGGCAGAAGCATTAAATGGAGTGACTGAGTTTGATTGTAAAACCAGGGAAGCTGAAGTTAGAGAATTTTCTCTGCGACTCCAGTTAGCTGTATTAATTTTATCTTATGGATGCACAGAGATATTTTTCACTAAGCCCAGGTGTAGCCAGAGCCACTTGAAATGGTTCCCACAGCAATGCAGCGTGAGGAATGGAGGGGGTTTAGTATTTCTGTAGTCGTAATTCCAGAACCTATATTGAAAAAAGTAAATATTAAACAAATTACTGCTCATTCGGAACAGCTTGATTAATATCACTGTATACAAGTGCACAACCAAGACAAATACGCATTTAACTTTTAAGAAGGCTTAGTCTCACTGAGTGTAAGGGATTGCTCACTTGAGTGAGAGTGAGCAGGTACAGAGGTCTGCAGGATCAGTCCCAACTTATACATTTATTTTAGATCTTTAAATAATTATGCAGTATAAACTTACAAGTGTTTCACCCATGTTCTAAGAAGAACAGGTATACAGGGAAAAATTCTCTCATTCTTTAATATTTTTCCTATGTATATATTTTATTGAAACTTAATGTATTAAGAAAGTAGGAGAACCTAAAAATTGAATTATTTATGGTACTCGTACAACCCAAAACCTTGTGGCAGCTTATGCTCAGCATCCTTCTTTGGCATTCTTTTGGTAGTTCCCTGATAGCACAGTTCCAGTCCAGCAGCGTAGTCAGGAACTTTCCTGCCCTCAGCCTGTCCTAAGGACTCGAGTTGGAAGTTATGCTGGCTAGACAGCAGTGGAAGATCTGCCTAAATGGAGTTGACGGGAGTGCATCTCCTGACTGCTTGCCTCAAACAGTTCTTATTTTTCTAAAACCTGTCTATAGGTCTCTCAGAGACACTTTCCATCTGGAGGTGGTATCTCTTCATGCATGGAGTTACAGATCTCTCAGAGACACTTTCCATCTGGAGGTGGAGTTGACACGACAGAGGTGTCTCTTCACGCATGGAGTTAGTGTTTGGTCAGGGCCAGTAAAGATCTCTGACAAGATTTTTATTCAGGAACATGTACTGAGTGCTTACAAGGATCAACTCCAGCAATTTGCTCTGGGCTTTAAACTTCTAACCTTGTGTGTATCAGTACTCAGCTTTTAAATACAGTGGTCCTTTTTGATAAGAAATTTTTAACTTTGCAGTTTCCTGTGAAAGGGCAAATATGCAGACTATTATTTACACCAAAGAGAAGAAAAAAAAATTAAAAATAGGAATAAAAGAATATCTTCCACATCTTAGACCAGGATAAGATAGTTGCAGCAATTTCTTGCAGATTTTCTCCTTTGATTGTGTTGCCGTTGGCAACACTCTTAAACATTCCCTAAGGTAGCTAACAGAACTAATCTAAAATTATTAAATAAAGTCCTGTTATTCATTTTTGTGAGGTGGATCCTTGTTAAATGTTTTGCTCTATGGTCTCAAAATTGAAATCACACTGAATATCGCTGCAATTATTTTTTGTTGTCAGCTATCTTATTAATGACAGAATTATGTCAAGACTGAGAAGACATGCAGAATCCATTGTATTCTCATTGTAATAAATATACTGTTTATTTCTGCCTACTTTCTTATACCTAGCTTGTACACAATAAATTCATCTTTTAGGAGTTTTAAAAGCTCTCCCATTTAATCCTTAAGAGAACTGACTGTCTGTACTTTCATCCTTAATTAGTAGAGTGCAATATAAGTTCTACTTTTGCCTCATGAAACACTATCACCATAACAGCACCAGTCATCCATAGTAAACTGGAGTATCTTTGTCACAAAACAGCGTTACTTTCATCTGTGTCAGTATTTTTCATCATGGCTTCCCTACCATTAAATGTGCCATAAATATTCTGAATTAAGTTTCTTTCAGCTTTTTATAATTTGGACTTGAAATTGAAAGTCCTATTTTCAGAGAAATAATTTCCTATTTGTGTATATGTGTTGTCAAACTGGATTTTTTTTTTAGTAAGAGTTATATTTTTAGTGGTATCTGGCTTGTTATGTTTTTCCTTTATAGACAAAAATCTAGATTAGCTGCGCTAATGGGATGATGAACCATCCAATAAAATTAGCAATATTAGACTTTCAGACTTCATAGTTTCAGTTTGCATCAGTGTTATTTTACTGGTATATAACACATTTTGTTAACCAAAAAACAGACTATGTCTCTTTTGCACATGGATGATTCCATAAGTAGTTCTGAAGTGGGCTGATGAGGAAACACTGAAAGTAATTGTCAGCACATCGTAGCTAGTGGTGTGGATCGAATTTGTCATTATAAGCAAGCACTGATGATAGAATCGGGATTTTGGGGGGTTTGGGTTGGTTTAGGTGTTTTTTTTTTCAGAAAAAAAAGTGTGTAGTAAATGGAAGTGTTCAACTAGGATAATGTAATTTCTAGGTGGAATAGGTTTGGAGGTGTTACAGTCATCTCACTGAATGTAAATGTTGTGTCAAAAAGTGAATTGGATTCTCTTGCAAATTAATGGTTCCTGTTTAGGATAAAGGATGTCTGTCTTATTTCACTTTTCTTGCTTCTTATGTACTGTGTCATATTTTTTTAAAATTTGGTATGAAACAGTTCTATAACACACTGTAAGGAAAAGATGCATTTTTATCTTGTTTTGATGATGCTAAAACTATATTTATGTCCTACGTTGCTAAGGTTCCATAAATGCCCCATGGGTTACTCTGTCTCTTGGAGTAGCTGTCCAAAGTTGAATGATTCTGGAATAAAGCCAAAGGCCTGGGTATAACATGAAGCACGTGCAGTGTGCCCCCAACGTGGCATATGCTTGCTGGGAATATTAGAATTTATGCACTCTTTCAAAGCTCGATTTTGTAGAGTCCACAATGGTTTACCTTGTACAACTGGTAATGCATTTCTGTGTAACACAGAATGGTGATTGGTATTTTTATTGCATCAATTGCAAAAGAGATTTGATTAAGGACTGGAGGTGTCTGCAGACATTGGAAGGAATTAGCTGAGCCATTTATTTATTTATTTTTTCATAAATCTAAGAACTCCATAGAGATCACATTGAAACAACCTCAGTGGCCTGCTGCTGCCTTTGATGTTTGCCACCACATGCCTTACAAAGGCACACTGGCATTATTCATGAACAGTTCACACAAGAAAAAGATTTCCAGAAATCCAGGGGGTGGTACTGTTACCCTCTTCTAGTCCAATGAGATTCAGGTTTTCAGGACTTAATATGAAAATTTTTGAACCAGGTCATTAGTTATTATTGATGATAATAAATTTGCACTCTCCTTCTCTAGACCATCCCTTCGTGTAACACCAACCTACTAACTCTTCACCTTAGAAATCAGGAATGTTCATTGCCTTCTTAAGGTTGTATTGACCTTTTGGGTATCCTCAGAGAATATTCAGTTAGAAAATAGATTTAATTTTACAAAAATAACACAATAATTAAAATGCAATATATATATATCTTTATATATATATATCTTTGAGCCCTTGTATATAGGCAAAATAATACGAGTACCTGGGTAAAGACTTCCAAACCTATCAATATCTTTGAATGCATCCCAAGTAAAAAAGTGCAATTACTTGGTAAACGTGAAACAGATATTTTGGGGGAAAAAAATTAAATGGAAACACTGAAATGGTGCCCGTAACTAGACATCATTTGCCAAAAACAGCTCTGTTGCTTTGGGACTTTTTTTAACTGATATTAGGAACCTATTCTGCATGGTCACTTTCAACTGCATCGTTGTGCTACTTTCAAACATACTCCTAGAAATACAGCTTAAAGCAAGAAAAAAATCAGAAAAACAAAAACTGGATAAATGTATCTTCTGTCAAGTGTTAGTACCTGAGCAGGAAAGGTATTCCAAAGCATGAGATTTTGCTGGAAAGCAGGATTTTTTTGCTAAATACTTGGCGTTTTTTTTCAACTGCCAGCCTGATTAAGCCAGTGTTTCATTTCTTTACTTTGTTTTTTTAAGTCTGATTATTGATCTTTTTCTTTTTTTTTTAATTTCCAATCTCAGAGGTCCTGTTTGCCAGTTAGTTGTTCAAGTTTTTGTTTTCCTAAGAACAATGTAAAACCAGTTAATTCCACAAGCATTTCTCTCTGAAGTGGAATTTATATTGAAGAAATGACTGATTTGGAAGTTCAAATCACTCTTCTAACAACTGTTTAAATGCACGCAACATTTTAGGGTGTGAGCAGTCCCATGAATTCAATGTATATCTTGGGTATATGTTTTATGTTTATTTATGTCTTTGCAGGATGTGGGCCTTAAGATATTCTATACATTTTAACATAGATAAATTTACAGTATTCTGCATAATGCAGAGAATTGACTACCATAAAATAAACTTTTGAACTTTGAAAAATCATATAGTAACTTCTAAAACTAACAATAGATTAAAACCACAAGAGTACAATTGTTCTTGAGATATTTAACCTCTTCGTTTGACTGTGGTGATGTTTATTAGTCAGTGGGCACCAAAACCTGAATTTTAAGATTGGAAAAGCAATGCATTTTGATTTGATTAGTTTGCTTATGCTCTCAGCTATCTCAGATCATCTCATTTAAAGGCTGATTTATTAAAACAAAGAATGTCAAAATATATTCTAAGCAAACAAAAGTCATAGTATCTGATAATTACTTTAAAATATTCAGATATTTTTGTACTTTCCTCTGAGCTCATATTTTGTCCTTCTAGGGCACATTCATACTGTGGAGTACAAGAATTGATTCAAATCTTTTCATATCAGACCCCATTAAGAAATTCATTGTTAATCTCTTGCTAAGTTAAAAGAGCCATTCAATTCTTTAAATGATATCTGAATAAATATTTCTGTGAGGAAGGCTTTTATAGCACTAATGGCTTTCTAGATCGAATTTTCAGGGAGAATACTATGTGTTGGTACAATGTAAGCTTCTGTAACAACTGTAGAATTTATGAAAAGCAGTTTGTACCAGCAGATACATGGGTATGCTTGGCTGTGGAAGTGACAAGAGTGCAAGTACAGAGTATAAATTTGCCTTTAAGCATTATGACTGATTCAACAAATCACATAGGGGTTTTTTTCAGAAGACACAGACTTTTTCTAATGCTTCTTCTTTTGTCCCAAAGCCCCATGTTAGAGGGTGATCAGTATCTAAAGGTGGGTGTCAAGAGGATGGGGTCAGGCTCTTCTCAGTGGTGCCTGGTAACAGGACAAGAGGTAATGGGCACAAACACGAACATAGGAAGTTCCATCTAAACACGAGGAGGAACTTCTTTCCTTTGAGGGCAGAGCCCTGGAACAGGCTGCCCAGAGAGGTGGTGGAGTCTCCATCTGTGGAGACATTCAAAACCTTCTTGGACACATTCCTGGGTGACCTGCTGTAGGTGGACCTGCACTTGCCAGGGGGGTTAGAGTAGATGATCTCCAGACCCAGGGGCAGGGACACCTCCCCACCAGACCAGGTTGCTCCAAGCCCCATCCAGCCTGGCCTTGAACCCCTCCAGGGATGGGGCAGCCACAGCTTCTCTGGGCAACCTGGGCCAGGCTCTCACCATAAAGCATACGGCTCTATGATGGACACAACTTGCTAACAATACAATATATCAAATGCTTATTATGCTGAATATTCACAGTGGGTTAAAAGTAATAGCTAAGTCCAAATTATGCATATAGGATGATGTTTGCAACGCTTATACATGTATTATGAGCCAGCTCTGGTTGACAGCACAGAGGTCTTAATGTATTCTCAGCATGTCAGACCTCTGTAAGTTCACTGTAGTGTTCCTCTGTGAATTTTAGGTATGCAAAGCACATGGTACTTAGTGTGTGAGCGTTCACCACTCTTGCAGCACGCATGCAAGTCTGACACTTCCTGTGCTATGAGAGAGCAGCACTCCCCAGTGTGTTGCCTCATTTATTTTTCTAATATCATACTATTGATACAAATGAAAATTACAGGGTTGTCTACTCTTTATAATATCGAAAGCAACAAAAATCTGTATGGATTTTTACAAGGTCTTTTTCTTTGTAATTATGTAATTATGCAATTGTATTACAGTAATACAGTCTTTGTTATAGCATAATGACTATCATTGTAGTAAGGTAATATTAGGCATTATAAAATTGAGTAAAGCAATTTTTGTTTAGATTAGTATTGTAGAACTTAGAGGGCATTTTTCCAAATTACCTGGTACCTCTGCACTTTCATTGTTAAATATTATTGCCATTTTAAGACTAATTTTACTGTTCTTACCTAATTTTATTTTGTGATCATTATCAGGTTTTTCTTATATCTGTTCTAAATGTTACTATTCCAAAAACTTTCTGTCTAACCTTACCTTTCTGTGGTATCTCTCTTATGCCCCCCATATGTGAACACTTCCTTTGCTTTATGAAAATCCTCAATATGGTGACATATTTTAGAGGCCTTGTTGTGCTGGTCATGTCACACGATCAACAGTAATTCTTTAAACCTTTATATTATAAGTAACTGAAATATTGCATAGCAGTATGGAGAAAATGCTGTACAGGTGTGACTTTCAGAATTTAGCACGAACAGTTTTTTTCATAAGGCAAAGCCAGTAGTGAAAGTGTTTTTAACAACTTGAAAACCTGGATATTTCCTCTTTTTTTTAGTTCTGTTTTGCTGCCGAAAAGCGAGCTGAAGATGCTCTTGTTGGGAATAAGTTTGTGGCTGTATTGCACTTCACAAGAAGGTTTATGTTAGCAAGGCTTCCAACGCAAAAAAAAATTAGATTTCAGAAAGTATTACTGTGAGAGGGATGAAATTTAAATATTGCAAGATCATGCTGAGACTGTTTTTCAGTATTTAATGCCTGACAACTTGGTTTAATTAACCCCTTCGTTAGCTTATTGAGAAAATAGACATTGCATTTCACTACCGTCTTGAAACTTAACAAACGTTAGTAATTCTTTGTTACTGCTAGAAGACTCCTTTGTCCTAATTTCAGAATTCAAGTAAGTTGTTACCCTTGCTAAGTGAACTCATGAAAATTTCGTTGTTGATTTTTGGAGAAGGATTTGCATCATTTCTAATGGTGTCGACTGGTTCATTATGGGTCCTTTGCCCATGTAAGCACAACTGTACTGCCCATAGCAATACTGGTGGCAGCATCACAAACTAACGCAGGAAACAGGTATTTGGAATGGTTTTATAAACTTAGTGGTCACAAAACCAGCTATATAGCTGAGGTAACTGAAGGAGTATCAGGAAATTCTGCTGACATGATGCTGTTTGGTTAGGAATTAGAAGAAGTATGTGATGCATACCACTTTTCCTTTCCTATGGTGAGGGAATGGAGTATTATTCTGCACAATTTCCTGCCAGTGGGAGAATGGAAGAACGCGATGGTTGGGGTCATCCCTGAAATGCAGCATTGGTCAATGCTTTCTGTTGTTTCCCCATATTTCACGAGACCGGATCAGTAGGATTAAGTAGGACCAACTGCACAGTTCTCTTAAAGTCAAGCGAAAGCAACCGGTCTGAGAAAATTGCTAATGGGAAATGGAGCAGCTGGGCAATTTAGACTGCTTTGTTTTTCAGTCTATTCTCAGAGCTTCCAGCCTTCTTTGTTGCCCCCTTCACAAGAATAAAATTAACTATTACTCTGCTTCTTAAATAACTACAAAGGAAAAAAAAAGCCTGTTTCTCAGGTTTTGCTAACACTTACAGCTAAACTAGAAGGCAGGCATTGGTTTATTTTGAAAATACATCCTGACTGGAAGATTAGCCTGTGAATGTTCAAAGGAAGAAAATTGTTTTTTCCCTGGCAGCTAAGCTGGTTTAGACTCAGCTTTTAAAAATCATTTAAAAATGGCAAGCAAAACCAAAAATGGTTGTATTTTTTGTCTTCTTCTCCACTAATATATTAATTGAAGTAGTAGCAAACTTGGAAACAGCAAACAGATCTGATAGGTCAGTCTAGTTATTCTCTGGCATTTTATAATGTTTCATTAGAATTTAGACTGGGCTTTAAAAATTATGACCTGTAGCTGAAACACACCAAATAAATAAAATTGAAGTGCAGT
Organism: Calidris pugnax; assembly: GCF_001431845.1. NCBI lineage: Eukaryota > Metazoa > Chordata > Aves > Charadriiformes > Scolopacidae > Calidris > Calidris pugnax. Next base: position 8,441,685 of record NW_015090868.1, on the reverse strand, counting down.
GAATGTTGTTTTCCATTGGGAAAAGAACAGCAGCATTTGTTTATCAGTCAGTATAAAATTTAAAATGTACACATTACATTTCTTTTTGAGTGAAGCCACTTGAAGTCATTTCAAGTGAAACCCCACACTAAATTCTAAAAAAGCTGTCAGGAATTAACCCTCTTATTACAAAAATATATGTCTTCAGTACTAGGGAGAGGGAAAGGGGGATTAAGAGTTAGCAGGGACACTCCTGCTTAAAATTCACTTCCAACTCTTCACTATTCCATGGATTATATTAAATGTCAAAAGTTGATACAGGTCAAACAGTTTTCTCCAAGTCACAGCATTTGCTTAAGTTCAAATAGCTTTTTTCTTTTCTGCTTTTTTCTTTTCTAAATTGACTGACTGCATCAGTCAATTTAGATGCAGTAATTGTGTGTTAAGGGTGTGTAAAGGAAGCTTGTTGACGTGTGAAGTGGTCATTTTATTCCCCTCTTAATTAACAGCATTTTCTCTAAATCCCTTTTTTGTCTTCCAAAAGACAAAGGTGTTTTGCCAGGGATTTGGGACATCTTCCACGATAAATAATCTAATACTTCAAAAAACGAAAGGGCTAAGTACTGCTCAGGAAGAAAAACTAGCTCTTTAGGATACCAATAATTTCAATTCTGTCTTGAAAAGCTTTGCTTGCCTAGTTGATTTTTTGAAGTGCAATCTATCATCAGTCACAGTAAGGCAATACTGTTGACTTTAATGGATTTACTCCTAATAGAAAAATACCAACAATTAACTTCTTTCTTGTTACAGTGTGACCAGTGACCCCTGCTCCTGACCCCTGGTGATAGATCAGTTTTCTATTGGCATCCCAGGAAATGCAACAATAAGCTACATAATGAAATCCTGAAGCAACAGTTAGTAGGAAATGAGGGTATATATTTTACCTGAGTCATTTTTAATGTAAATGGATGTTTTGCATAGTATATGCAAAATGAAGATTTAAAAGAAAAAAATTATCTCAAAACCGCAGTCTTCTCAAAATACTGATGTTTTACACAAGAAGAAGAGAATGGCTGTATTCAGTTTGATGCCCTACTCTGATGCCCTGTCTCTAATAGTGGCCAGTCAAAATGCCTAGGAAAAATAAGAACAGATCAAGCATAAAATGAAACTTTCTGGCATGTGGCAGTCCACAGCTCAGGGATTTCCCAAGTTGAAGGTTATGTTTTGAAGGCTTTATTCCATGAATTTCTGATAGGTTTTCAAACCTATCATGAAAGTTTTGACTTCCAGAACAAACAGATACAGTGATTTTTCTCAGCTTAACTGTGACCTGTTGATTTTCTCAGTTTAGTTGTGACCCGTTTACACAAGTTTGTCTTATTTATTTTCCTTTTTTTTGACTTTAATGTGATAATTTTATCATAAAAAACAGTGAATACCAGTATTGAATTCCCAGAGATCTGTTCTACTCCATCTCAGCCACCTTCTAGGCAGAATGGGTCCTAAACTATTCAGTTCTTTGCTGCAGAAGTTGTGCTCTCTCCTCAGTGATCTTTTGATGATCCTGTATTTTTTCTACTTTTTTTCTATTAAGGAATGTAACAGATTGGAAATCCTAAAAGTAATTATTAATTGCACAGCTACTGTCTATTTAGTCTTTATTATGAATGTCATTTTCAACATATTTTAACATCTGTAGACCTAGCATAAAGGGTTTTAGTATAGCCAATTAAGGGCTTTTGAAAGAAGACAATAGTTTGACAGTCATTAAGAAAAGCTATATTTCCCAAAGCCTTGGAAAAATGTGTTGATGTACAGCATGATATAGTGAATATTCTTGTTACGTATGGTAGGATGGGCAGAGATTTAGGCCAAAGATCCTGGAGGTAAGGGAGTTTAGGGGATTTAAATCTTTCATTTTTGAAAACAGAGAGGTCTTGGATTTTGTGGATGGAAAGAAAATATTTAAACAATTACCTTTGTGCACTATGCAGATGCAAAGTAAACAATGCAATCCAGGGGGTTAGGAAAGCTTTTTAATTATCCCAGGATTTTTGTAGCTGGAAGTATTTAAACAACTTAATTGTTAAAACACTTCCCTGAGGAACAGAATCTCTTGCTACATATTACTCAACATCTGTGAATTTAATATAATGAGTCCTGAAAAAATCACAATGTAAAAGTGTAAAATCACAATGTGAAATGAGGTTTTGGTTGATATCAGACAGACACTGTTTTTGGGAGGCAACTCGGATATACACGCTCGAAAATTTTACTTTTCCAGAAGAAGTGTACCAGTGCACGAAATGAGGTTTTGGTTGATATCAGACAGACTGATTTTGGGAGGCAACTCAGATATACACACTTGAAAATTTTACTTTTCCAGAAAAAGTGTACCAGTGCAGTTTTGCTGCATTTTTTAAATGGTTCTGCACCTCTAAGTACTATTGTTCCCCCTTTTTTTTTTTATAAGAGTACATATTTCCAGAAAAATCATATCTTGCAGCAGGATCCAAAATGTTCCTTTGTGGTTTGGAAAACTGCAGCTCTGTTGCTGTTAAAAGTGAGAATGTTCTGCAGAGCCTTTGTCATTATATGTCCAAATTCTTTAACAATAGCTGAGAAAGATATTGTATATTTTAATACTTAAATAATTGATTTTTAAATGCTGGTTTGAATTTGTACAAATATTCTGCGGGTATGTCCAAATTCTTTAACAATAGCTGAGAACGATATTGTATATTTTAATATTTAAATAATTGATTTTTAAATGCTGGTTTCAATTTGTACAAATATTCTGCAGGTTTTTTTGAGGTTAGAAGAGAATGAGTTAAATCCTTTCTAATTAAATTCTTGAAAGAAAGAAAAAGTTTGTACTTCTGCGGGTTTTTTGAGGTTAGAAGAGAATGAGTTAAATCCTTTCTAATTAAATTCTTGAAAGAAAGAAAAAGTATGTACTCTCTCAGAAAATGAAAGTCCACCTTTAAGGTAATAGCTCCAGTTTGTAGGGAGGAAAAAAAAGAAAATAAGTAGCTTTACTGAGGAACACAAGTAAATAACTATTTCTGGAACCTCTGAATGCATGTGAACTGCTAGACAAGCATAACAAAGATTTTTCTACTGTTTCTGCTGAATTTCTCTTGTAAAAAAGATATGATTTAAATGTTCATAGCTTAACAAATAACTGGCCAGGTAAGCAAAGTAACCTGTAGTAAAATCTTCATTTTTGCCAATCATGTTGATAAAGTACATAACTACTTTTCCTTCAGAAAATGGTTCAGTAATGATTCCTGTGTTAAAATATTTAGTTGATTCCCATTATCAGAGCATTCAGGAAAAAAAAAAAAAAAAAAAAAAGACCAAACCAGTCTTTGTTTCCACTTTAATTTATACTTTGATTTCTGCTACAGTTTGTCAAACCAGTCTTTGTTTCCACTTTAATTTACACTTTGATTTCTGCTACAGTTTATTGCTCTTGCTCTTGGGGCCACCAGCAGCCCTGAATGTCCTGGTGGCACTGGGGACGTACATTTAAAACTTGTTCAAGTTTTGAACCAAAATATGAGCTAAAGGAAGAAAAATTAATGGAAAGAAAAATGCAGGGGCAAATGGTAATATGTGGAAGCTATTAAATGAGCAATGAAGAGTCACAGATACTATTGTGATACAAAATTGTGCAAGAATCTGAACACCAGTAAAACAGAAGATACAAAGTTTTTCTATCATGGAGGGAACAGAGTGAAATGGTTTAGGGGACCAAGGAGTTTAAGTGGTCAGTTTCATGGTCTCATACGCTCTTTGACAGCTCTCAATGACTCTTACAAGTTTTTTAGCTTTTCTGTCTTTCATTTTTCATGTATCAAATGAGGATAATTACAGCCGCAGTAGTGGCATTTATTTCCATATGAGAACATTCAGTTTTAGTCTGGAGTACACATAGTTGATCCTGATGAATTCAAGGTTGACTGACGAGCTGGGGTGTGACAGCAGCTCAGGGTTGGCCAGAATGCAGCCTGGAAGCCTGATAAATCTTCATACTCTCTGTTAGAGAGGAGCCAGCACATGCTCTCTGTGACATACTGGCCTTCAGCAGCCTTCTCCTTCCTGAGGGAAGTGGAAATAGTAGTAATTTTCTACTGCAGATGTTCTGAGCATTTTGGTAGAGAAGGTAGTAGGAGTTCCACCGCTGTGTGTGGAGGGAAGATAAGGGCAGACTTCTTTGACTGAATGTGAGAAAGAACATACACTAAAGTACAATCTGTATTTCTCATCCACCTTAAGTTCAGCACACTCACCACAGATAAGAAACACATAGAATATAAAGCATAAATAGCATTTGGGTGAGATCTGAAATCACCCTGCTAGGAGAGAGTAAAAGACAAGGTGTGTGTGAGAGTGGAAATAGGGTGACTAGAATCATTGTAAAATCTGTCCCAAAACCACACTTTCTACTAAGCACAAAACAGAACACAGAATTATTAGTGAGTCTGCCCTCTCTAATTCTCTTGGTTGAAAAGGATGTTCCTGAGTGCAATATTCCTGATGAAACTAAGTGGATAAAAGAATATATATTTTCTCAGATTGAAATTTAAAAATAGGAAGTGTAATAAAATTATGCATAGTTTTTGTATTTCCCATTCTACTGTTGCACCTGTGTAAGAACAAATGATAGGTAATAATTGAAAGTTTTTACTGAACTGAGTACAAGCCCTTACTATGTCATAAATTCCTGTTCTGTGACTAATAGCTCTTACGTCTCTCAATTCAACAAAAAAAGAATCCCCAATTTTATTTTCAGAAAGTTATACCTGAAATTTCAATATCATTACAAAAGCTGTCATGGTCCGAAGCTTAGTGGGATTAAAGCTGACTTCTTCATGTTCTGTTTTTTTCTGGAAAGTTATTTTAAAAGTAGAATACTAAAGCAGTCTGTAAATGAAAAGATACCCAATTCTTCAAGTTAATTTATTTTAAAATACAATTTCACATGCTAAAAGATGTCAAAATGGGCAGATGCATAACCTGCTTGTGTTGTATTTGCATATCAAATTTAACTAACTCTAAAAATATTAATACCAAAACACCAGTGGAATATTGACTTTGAATAATTTAGCTTGAGATTACCTGTGTAAAAACAAATGTGTTTGCCTCTCCTTCAATCCTGAACACCCCTGCTTAAGCATTTTTCCTCTAACATGGAGCTTTGGGAGAAAAGAAGCAGCATTAGAAAAAGTCTGTGTCTTCTAAAAACAAAACAACAGAAAGGCTGGTGTTAATGACTAGTTAGATTTGCCACCACCCCAAACCAGAACTACAACATTAATGTGCAGGATGCTATTGTTCTGAAATTCTAATTAAGGTTTGTGGGAAAAGAGTCAATCAGTTAATAATTTTTGCTGCCTATTTGTGTGGGTTGTGAGAGATTAATGGATTTTAAGTGAAGGAACTACTGCTGGATTAAGATGGAAAGAACTTTGTCAATATGGTGAAATGAGAGGGAAGGAGGCAGTTACAGGATAAGGGAAATTAGAAGGTCAAGAGGAAGGGAAGCTAATAGTGACAATTCATGAAGAAAAATGTCTGAATTTAGTACTTTGAGTGAGTGATAACATAAAGGAATTGCAATATTTTTTTCTTGGGCATTAATGTTCTTTATCTGAAGGGCTTAAGGGAAGATTCCAGTTAAAGAATATAGTAGTGATACAGGAAGATGCTGATTTTACCTCAGATTTGCAGTTATCTCTGCTTCTTGGAAGGATCTCCAGGAGTCCAGTTTTAACGTAGGGTTTCACAGAAATCTTAATGCTGCATTCCATGCAAAAGAAAAATTAAAGTCTGTACCCTCTGAATTTTTCAAGATTTGGCTGGACACATGTATCAAGTCATTGCCATGTTTCTGCTCTAAGCAAGAAATAGGAATAGGGATCCCTTCCAGTCAACATTTCTGTGAGTCTGTGGTAAATCTTCTGCTTCCACAGAAGTCTGGTATCGTTTTTTCATTAATATGGCTAGAGTAAGGTGGCACTGGCAAAGATTTGGGGAACAAAATCTTTCTGTCACCAAAATGTTGCACACTGGGCATTTTAGCAAATAAAGCTGTAAGGCATAAAATATGCAGAGGCATCTTTGGGTTCACCACAGAAGGCCTTAAAAAAATTGGTGATTTGTTTCTCATTTTTAGCATGTACAGGAAGCAAACAAAGGAGTATAGTCATCAGCTGAAAGACCGTGCTAAATAGTTCCATCTCATCTAGCTCATAAGCATGGTAACAAGCTAATTTATTGGATTTCAGTCAATAAATTACAATATCTGTAGTGCTGTCAAGATCATTTCTTTCAGAAAGAACAATGCGCATAAGTCTGAGTGTAGCAGAAGTCAATCTATGGTTCTGGCAAGAAAAATCAGAAACATAAAAATGTTGTTAATAATTGTTGATTGTTAGTAATGTATGGTATAATTCTGTATGTTTAATTCCCTCAAAACCCTATACCATCTAAAATTAGGCAGATCTTATATAACATCTTTGATGAAAGATATGGTAGCCTTTTATAGCTTGTGACATCTTTAGTGTGGAGTAGGAGTATCTCTCTTGAAACTCAGAATTTGTCAATCTTAGAATTGTCTTTGATCCCTTGCTGTCAGTATCCTAGAGAAATTTAGGTGTATTTCTTTATAAAGAGGAACAGAAACTGAGAGTGAAAATTGAAGTCTTGGGCTATTATTCTGAAATTAGTTACAATGATGACTCAGTAAAATTAAGATAAAATCCTGTGACTATTGCAGAGTTCTTAGTGGGACTTAATTTCACCTTCATGCTATGAAACTGGGGAAGAGAGTCTTAAATTTCACCTTATAGTTTAGGCTCTTGCCTTAGGATTTTTTTATTTTATTATTAAAAACAAAATCATTATTTTATTGCAAAAACTCCATAAAGAGCTAGTACTATGAAAAACTCAATATTGTCCACAATAGCTATATTTGCAACCAGAACTATTGAAATTATGAGGAGTTATACAAAATGTAGTTTTTCTTATGAAAACTAAAGTATTAATATAAATGTGTAGAGATTTTTTTTTTTTCCCATTGTGCTGGTGCAACAGTCTGGTATCAAAACAGTTAAGTGTGCAAACTGGCATAAGGTGCCTGGGTTCTGCTTTTCCTACTCACACTAGAATCCTTCATTTTACAAAGCAATATTGTAGGTTCTGTAAAAGTTTTACTCCTTTGCAATTTTCAGTCATAATTACCTATCATGCAAAATGATATTCATTGATGTTTAGAAATTGAGATTCATTAATGAGTGATAATAATAAAATTGTAGCCATAGATTGTGCATGTTTTCAGTGGGAAGGAAAAAAAAATCATGTTCTTAATTTGAAAAAAGTTTCTGCTGTGGGAGAAGCAGCTCAAGATGTCTATTCAACGTTTTTCTCTCTATTGTCATATTGGTTTGAAGGGACTTTGCTGATTTCTTCCAATGTTTTGAATATAGATAAAAACCATCTTAATTTCCTTATGTCAAGATATTCTTCACTTTATTCTGGAAGTGCTAGTACCTTTTGGATTTTAGTATTAATTCAGGTTTTATGCATTTCGGTGTTACACTTTGAGTAGAAATGGGATGTCACTGACCAGAGTGCATGGCATATTTCTTTAGTTTTCTCTTTGATAATAATTTAGAACGTCTTTATTATTGACCTTAGTGTTGTGAATTGCCATGTTGGGTTGCCATTTGTTGTTGGGAGTCACTCAAGCTTCTAAATACGAACACTGCTTGCTGTACTTTTAGTTTCTCTGTTTTTATGCATCGAGTACTCAAATCACTCTAGGAGTCATGAGACGTGTTAGAGCCTGCCTCCCGAGTAGTGGCTCTGTAGAGGGCTGCAGACAGCTGTAAAAAGACAGTAGTTGCTGTGCGTGCACATTTTAATTAGGCTTCTCCAAAAGGACAGGAAGGCTTTTTTCCCAAAAAGTCCCTTTCTAGTTTTCTTTGATGACTGAGTTTAATTCCAGACTTCTTTGTAAGTCCAAGGAGTGGTTTTACACCAGTTTGTTGTGGTCAGCAAGTTCTTAACATTTACAGTTTTTGTTTGTGTTACATAGTGTTTCCCACAACAAGGAAAATATCTGTTGATATTTTCTGTAGATATTTTCTAGTTTCACATGCTGTGTATGCTACATAACGTTGCTCTTGTTCTACAGCTGGTTTGGCAGCCCGCTAGGTCATTACATCTCTGTATATTAAATAACACAGTTACAGAGATCATATTGAAGAAATGAAGATTGGTTCTTCAGCCATGTCCACCTTTATCCCCAGTGCTACGCTGGGCATGATCTTGTATGAGCCATCGGGGATAATATTATTGCTTTTGATCCACTTCAGGAATACAAACATTCTGTCCTTTTCCAAGTAGTGCCTCAGAAGGATGGCAAAGGCTTTTTATGTTCAGTACAGACAAGGCTGAGTCACCTCCTCATCTCTGCTCTGCTCTTTCCTATTTCTAGTAAACGGTGAGATCACTTATAATGGTTTCTAATTCTGTTGAAATATTTTTTTTTTAAAGTCTGTACCATAGGTCATTCACAACCAGAGTCATGCAAGGGGTAAGGTTAGAAGAGGAAAAGGACAGCGTGATATATGTTAGTGTGATGTATGTCAGGCACAACATGAGTGTGCCTTTTATTGTTAAACAAATCCACACATTCTGAAATATTTTCTTTGCGTTTTTTCAAAGGGGACAGACAGTTAATGAAACTAATGACATTTTAAGCCAAAGGAAGGGCATCTGTGGTTAAGATATTATGACATAATTAAATTGTAGTACACATTGCCAGATGATGTTATGGAGGCCAAAACCATAGATGAGCTTAAAAAGGGATTAGTCTAATTACTATCTCAGGAATTTGTGCTGGGGATTGGCAGAAGCTTGAAAAGCATCCCAGGGAAGAGTTTCTCTACAGATATTTTTACTGACATCAGTTATTATCCACTCTCAGGGGTAGAAAACCAGACAAACTGAGACTCAGTTCAGACTTTTCCATGTATCTCTGAGAAGTGTCTGTTAAAAACAGTATCATACTTGACTTCCACAGTATCAGGAAAGTTTTCAGATGTCACTGTGACCGCTGACATGGGCTCAAAAGTGGAGATGAAATGTCTGAAAATGCATAGCCCTACCTTACAGATTATTTCAGCATGAACGCTCCTTCCAATCACAACTAAAAATTATACTGAAGAGGAAAAGTCTTCATTCCTTAACTATTCATTACAGTATTGCTAATGCTATAATGGTAAAATGCTAAAAGACGTTAGTCGTGGCACAGCCTGCACTTGGAAATTAGATTCTGTCATGTCCAGAGAAGAAAATTGAAAAACTGTTCCAGTAGCTACAGACACTATACAGATACTGGTTGAATATTAAAGAATAGCAAAAGACATGCAGATTTTCGTGATACGGTTGAATATTAAAGAATAGCAAAAGACATGAAGATTTTCATGATACATACATCCAGCATATTTAGTACCGATTTATCTCCTATTTGGAATAGAAGAGCCAGACAAACAAGTACATTTCTTTGAGTGATAACAGATGAAGATACCAAAGCATAAAGGTTAAGACTGAGAAGGAATTAGGTTAAAACTTAGAAAACCTTTTGCATTCACTGTGGGCATTGCCTTTCACATCAGATATCCTGACTGTGGCTAAAAACTGCTTAATACAAAACACATTTGACTTTTAGCTACTTCATTCAGTAGTAGAAAAGGCATTATTACTGTTCTGCCCACAAAGCTGGGATTTGCCTGTTTTTTTGCGTCTTAAAAAAAAAGATAAGAACATTAGCTACAGAATTCCTGGCACACAGTTGCTTCCTCTGTTAGTTTCAGGAGCTAACAATAAACACTTCCATACATGTTCAACGTTTAGATTTTTGAGATTTTAAGGAATTTAGATGGGTTGCAGAAGTTTTTGTGTGCTTCAATATGTGTCTGTAAAGTAATCATTTCCAATGTTCAGAATGGTTGCTACCTAGAAACTGTTAGAAAACAGACTGCAATAGAACTTTTTTTTTT
>NW_015090868.1:8333222-8431064 GCF_001431845.1 Calidris pugnax | reverse complement strand
TGTACCATAGGTCATTCACAACCAGAGTCATGCAAGGGGTAAGGTTAGAAGAGGAAAAGGACAGCGTGATATATGTTAGTGTGATGTATGTCAGGCACAACATGAGTGTGCCTTTTATTGTTAAACAAATCCACACATTCTGAAATATTTTCTTTGCGTTTTTTCAAAGGGGACAGACAGTTAATGAAACTAATGACATTTTAAGCCAAAGGAAGGGCATCTGTGGTTAAGATATTATGACATAATTAAATTGTAGTACACATTGCCAGATGATGTTATGGAGGCCAAAACCATAGATGAGCTTAAAAAGGGATTAGTCTAATTACTATCTCAGGAATTTATGTGCTGGGGATTGGCAGAAGCTTGAAAAGCATCCCAGGGAAGAGTTTCTCTACAGATATTTTTACTGACATCAGTTATTATCCACTCTCAGGGGTAGAAAACCAGACAAACTGAGACTCAGTTCAGACTTTTCCATGTATCTCTGAGAAGTGTCTGTTAAAAACAGTATCATCCTTGACTTCCACAGTATCAGGAAAGTTTTCAGATGTCACTGTGACCGCTGACATGGGCTCAAAAGTGGAGATGAAATGTCTGAAAATGCATAGCCCTACCTTACAGATTATTTCAGCATGAACGCTCCTTCCAATCACAACTAAAAATTATACTGAAGAGGAAAAGTCTTCATTCCTTAACTATTCATTACAGTATTGCTAATGCTATAATGGTAAAATGCTAAAAGACGTTGTTAGTCGTGGCACAGCCTGCACTTGGAAATTAGATTCTGTCACGTCCAGAGAAGAAAATTGAAATACTGTTCCAGTAGCTACAGACACTATACAGATACTGGTTGAATATTAAAGAATAGCAAAAGACATGAAGATTTTCATGATACATAAATCGGTACTAAATATGCTGGATGTATCTCCTATTTGGAATAAAAGAGCCAGACAAACAAGTACATTTCTTTGAGTGATAACAGATGAAGATACCAAAGCATAAAGGTTAAGACTGAGAAGGAATTAGGTTAAAACTTAGAAAACCTTTTGCATTCACTGTGGGCATTGCCTTTCACATCAGATATCCTGACTGTGGCTAAAAACTGCTTAATACAAAACACATTTGACTTTTAGCTACTTCATTCAGTAGTAGAAAAGGCATTATTACTGTTCTGTCCACAAAGCTGGAATTTGCCTGGTTTTTGCATCCTAAAAAAAAGATAAGAACATTAGCTACAGAATTCCTGGCACACAGTTGCTTCCTCTGTTAGTTTCAGGAGCTAACAATAAACACTTCCATACATGTTCAACGTTTAGATTTTTGAGATTTTAAGGAATTTAGATGGGTTGCAGAAGTTTTTGTGTGCTTCAATATGTGTCTGTAAAGTAACAATTTCCAATGTTCAGAATGGTTGCTATCTAGAAACTGTTAGAAAACAGACTGCAATAGAACTTTTTTTTTTCTTGACACTGTTGAATTAGCTGGTTGTTAAACTAAGAAACATAGTGATTTATTTAATATGTTAGCAAATGGAACTGTGAACATAATACAGCTATGGGCAATGTTTTGAAGACACCTGCCTAAACTTTCGGTCACTGAGAAACGCCAATGGGCACAGTTCTCCCAGGAGTTGTGTGGCTGTGTTTTAAAACAAAGTTATATACTTGAACCAGAGCAAAATCTCAGACCAAAATAATGTGAAACTATCTCTGGACAGCTACATAATAGCAACATAAGAAGGAACCCACATGTTTGCAAGGAGATTATCAAAGGTGGAGAAAAATATTCTGTTCTCAGCGTTATAGTTTGATAAAGGACCAAAGGGTTTTAATTGTCAACAACGTGGTTTTGATTTGTCATAGAATCATAGAATGGTTTGTTTTAGAAGGGACCATGTCCTTCTGCTGTTGGTGGCCCCTGAGCTGGAGGCAGCCCTGCAGGGGGGTCTCCCCAGAGCGGAGCAGAGGGGCAGAATCCCCCCCTGGCCCTGCTGGCCACGGGGCTGGGGGTGCAGCCCAGGGTGTGGGGGGTTTCTGGGCTGTGAGTGCATGTTGACAGCTCACGTTGAGCTTCTCACCCACCAGTACCCCCAAGTTACTCTTGTCAGGGTCACTCTCCATCCCCTCATCCCCAGCCTTTGCTGATACTGGGGGTTGCCCCTACCCAGGGACAGGACCCTGCACTTGGCTTCGTTGAACCTCGTGAGGTTCACACTTCTCTCTATATTATGAAAATTTTGTGCAAGCCACAGAGGTGGATTTGTCCAGTGTTAAGGAATATTGGGGTTGTAGCTAGGGCAGTAAATCTGAGTATTTGTTTGCATATAGTGTTCTGTAAAAGCTAGCTCAGGTTTCTAGTTAAAGCAAATACCTTGGGGAACCATTGTTACAGGCTGAGACAAAAACTAGAATTTATATAAGCTCAGGTATTGTCTATTTTTTTTCCATTTCTTTGCTTTTCAGCCTGTATTTTTCAATGGATCTTAAATTTTCTGTATGTCTTTGTCCCACTGGAATTCATTAACTCTAGTTCTAGAGTGTAAAGGGGACAATTTAGATGTAGCTACGTTTGTGTTGTTTTCATTTTGAACTGAGATGTCCAATCAACACCTGCAGACTGTGTATGCATTAGTTTACTCTGCGTGCTGCCTAGGAAGTATGGTCTAATGATGGTTTTGATAGAGTAAACATTTGCCAACAAGGTTTTTATTGTGTGCGTTCTCAGTGCCGTATGAACAAGGCAAATTAATCACCCTGGCACCTCTTTTCTTGTGAAATTCACTTGTTCTGAATTTTGTTTAATTCCCTTTCACTCTTTGTATCTCTTATTCAGACTGTTCAGAGCTACATACAATTTATAGGGAAAGTGGATTATTTTTCATGGTATTTTAGCTTTAAAGCACTTTTATCTAACAAAAAGGTTCATCTAAACACATTGTGGTGGTATTGTCCCTATAAATGTAAGCAGTTACATTTATGAATCTTGTACATAGCAAAGATTATAAGAGGATTCTCAACAGGAATGTGTTACAGATTTTGTTATAAAAATATTACAAAAAAAGTAGCCGTTTTGTTAGATGAAACTGTTTCAAACTTCTTTCATTACTTGAAGACATAACATTGTCTTTACAGGTCTTTTGAAGTTGGGATTTTTTTAGATGGTTGAAAAAACTCTTCCAATATTTGAAAAGATCAACTGAAAGAGATGGCTGGTCATAGAACTTCAGGGCAAACCCCAAGAGGGTTTTGATCCACAATCCCTTAAGGTGCTGTACATTTGTGTTTTCATTCATACCAGTGCCTTCAAATACTTGCCAAGTTTGAAAAATATATATCTTTGTTTTATTTCACACTAAAGGTCTCATTCAGAGAGGCACTGTAAAACAGTGTATCCCCTTTATGTTGCTCTTCTTGGGAATCAAGGAATAGTGTGGCCTAATGAGGTGCTACATAGGTTATCAACAGGATTTTATGATGGACTTCAATAGCTTAACATCTAAAGCAAAGTTAAAAGACTTACAAGAAAAAAAATTAAGTGAAGAGTTAGTGCCCCGTGATACCATTTTTCAGGAAGAAAAAGTTCAATAATAATACCAAATAAAAAATAGAGGTTAACAAAGGCAAATTCTTAATAAGGTGCTGTGGTTTTCCTAATTTGTTTATGATTACTGAATAAATAACATAGTGAATTAAATATTCAGATATTTCTGTAATCGTCAGAGCTTTTAAGTATTTTTAATAAATTTCAAAATAATTTCTTTGAAATAGTATAAGTGACAATTTTCAGAAGAGCTAAGTAAGAAAAACGGTAACATTTATGAAAACCAATAACCACATGTTTAATGTTTTACAGCTTTTGAAATGTGAACATGCTGTATTGACAGTACCAAAGCTGATTACAAGGTGTTCATTGTTAAGTGTTGTTAAGTATGTATTGAGTTAGTTTGGTTTACAGTGAAGTGCCTGAGAGAATATAAAGAGATTTGATATGTTAATGTATAATTTTCACCATGTCCCTGTCCTCTCTTGTCTGGAACTGTTAGTACAATACTAAAAAAAAAACAAACACCAAACAAACAAAAAAACAATTTAAAAAAAAATCATTATTATAACACTACTTCATCTCAGAATTTCCTCATCCCTTTCTCCATGCATGTTTGCAAGTGAAGGAAATAGAACAATATAACCACAGTAAGGTTGACATTTTATGGATGATCAGATAAATCTTATATACTTAAGAAAGCAAAAATATGCATTGGACACTTAGCAATGGATTATGTTTAATTGTAGAACTGATGAAAAAATTAAATTTTGAGCCTGTAGTTTAGACCAAATTTGATGTTTAACCCACTTAGCAATGGATTATGTTTAATTGTAGAAGTCATGAAAAAAATTAAATTCTGAGTATGTAGTTTAGACCAAATCTGATGTTTAACCGTGCTCAAATACCATATCTGAAAATATGGCTACAATAAACCTAGCGAGAGGTTCAGTAAACACTGTTCTTGCATTCTGTCAGGGTACCGGTAGGACTGTGTCTCCCCTGATCTGCCTTTGCAGTTTAGCTATAGGAAAAACTGAGGTACAGCATAAACACATGAAAAACTTACAGTACTGAGATCAGATCAAAGCTCTGTCTTGCACAATATTGTGTTTGATCAATTATGAATACCCAGGGAATAGTATGAAAACAGGGCAAGTAGATATTGATAGCTCCCAGCCTACTTCCACATAGGTGTCTGAAGCTACTTCCGCATCCATTGCCATCCAGTTTCCCCTGAACTGGTCTAATTCATTCACAGCTTCGTTATTTGTGTGAGAAGATGCACCTTCTTTGTTTGTTTTGAGCCTGTCACACACCCTCCCAGCTTCCTTTAATATCCCCTCATCTTTGTATTAAAAGAGATAATGAATTACTCGTTGCCGGATGACTTTCTCCATACCACACCTGAATTCTTAGATACCTGTCAAGCAGACTCCTGGCTTAGATCAGTTCCTTCCCAAAATATTTCACCTTGGATTCACATCTAATAAGCATTAAAGGAAATTACTCAAAATGATTCCCTGTGAAGGATTTGATTTTGCAGGCCATACTCTGGTGAGGAAAAAAGAGACTTGGAAAAGTTTCCAACTGGTTCTAGGCATAAATAAAAAAATAGAATACAGAGACATCTCCATCCTTAACTGTACTGTAGCTGCACAGACACTGCAGTAGTTGTCGTAAAGAAGAACTTTTTTACACTATATATAGATAGATACAAATTGTTAAATCTATTTTGTGATTACCCTTAGAAATTCACATTTTCCTTAAAAAAGAACATTTCTTACCTACCTCTAAAGAAGGCATTTTTGTATTTGTTTTATATTGTGCTGGCTTTAAAACCTGATACCATCTCAGGAGAACACATGTAATACAATGCTCCATCATTTATTGGAATTTCCCACTTCCTTGGCTCTCATAAAGCTTTTCAGAACAATGTTTTACATTTCCTCTACATGGTAATTGTTTTAAATCTAGTGTTGTCAGAACAATGTTTTACATTTCCTCTACATGATAATTGTTTTAAATCTATGTAATGATTAATGTAATTCACTCTTAGAAATATACTTGTATTTCCAGTTTAAAATATTAGTATTAAGGAATTTATGCCATCTATTGCATACAGAGTAAATGACAATGCTAAAATAGTAAATTTAATCATCTTTACACATCTATTTAAATTTTAGGAAAAGGCCATTAGAGCTGTCTGTATTTATCCTACTGAATAAGGAAGTTTAAAAGGACAAGTCGGAGCACGTTTTGATTCCATTTCAGTATAACTGCATTTCAGAAGAAACTGCTCCTGAGGTGCTGTGGGACGGGTTACGTCGCTAATCTCAGCGCTGTCTCTCAGGCTATCAGTACTCGTAAATCACACAGTCTGTAGTAAGAAGAGTAAGTTGGAGAGGTTAGAAATCCAGAGAATACTGTGACAGAGGTGATAGATTATATGAAATGACTATAACCCAAAGATTTTTGTCTGAAAGGGAATATCTGCCTGCAGAGAGGTTAGAAATCCAGAGAATACTGTGACAGAGGTGATAGATTATATGAAATGACTATAATCCAAAGATTTTTTGTCTGAAAGGGAATGTCTTGCATTTGAAATATCTGCCTGCGTTTTTTGGCCTTGGGGGATAAGTACCATATGCTAGATGCAGAGAGGAGTTTTGAATTATTATCTGATAATTTTTATAATTATTAAAATTGAATTAATTGAAAATTGTGAGATGAAAGTTCTTCTAAATCTCATGGATCACATTCTTAAACAAATTCCCACTTACAGGAAAAGATTCTTTGGTGTATTTTTTAAATCCGAGTTCATCAATAAGAGGGAAAGAATCTGAGTACAGTATGTGTTTATTATATATGTAAACATATACTATTAATGCATTAGTTATATTAATACATAAAAACATATAACATTAAATATTTACATATTTAAAATTATTTTTTCCTGGGCTAGAAGAACTCACAGGTGATCTCAGTCACTAAATGAACTGTGAGTTCCATTCCGTGAACACCTCTTCTGTCTTTAATTCAGGAAAGACAATTTAAATCAGCACAGACTATTAGAAATACTCTTTATAATAAAATCAGTCTAATAATGAGATATTAGTCTTCAAATATGTGTTTCAAAAGAAAAACAGATGTTTAAAATCAGTGACTCATTTTTTGATTCAAAACTTGTAGTTTTACAGTAATTTGTATCACATGAGATGACCTCTTCCACTGGATATTGCTGGGGTGAATGAGAAAGTAACTAAGAGGCAGTAGTAGTGCACTTTTTTGAAAGGGAATAAATTAGCTTAGGTTAATGCTGCCATTATATTTGTGGTCATTTTAACAACAAAACAGAATTGTTAAAAGTGGAAAGATTACTTGTTAGTAGCGGTCATCAGCTGCTGGGAAAGATTGGGTGCACTTTCTGGTGTTAAGACACCTCACTCACTGACTAAATCTGAGGGTGATAGTAAAACAACATTAACATTTAGTTCTGGGAAAGATCTTTGAGGCTGCCAGCGTTGTTTAGCAGCTTAAATTGCGCTTGCTTTCGGTATTATATATTCTTCAGAGCTTTTATAGTGGTTTATTTTGATTCCTGTAGTTTTGAGAAGTGCTTACTTTTGGTTCATCCAGTTAATGGCCACATCAAAATGCCCCCCTCCATATTAGAGAGATTCTTTGGTTCATCCAGTTAATGGCCACATCAAAATGCCCCCCTTAACCTCCATATTAGAGAGATTTATAATCATAGGCTTTGGTTCCAGGGTTCAGGGTAAGGAAGAGTTTTTCTGACTTTATGCGGCTTTAGAGTTGGTTTAGTGTGATGAGATGAAGAGGGAAAATGAACAAAGAGGGGAGTTTGTCAACAGTTTAATACTGTCTTTTTGTAATAGGTAAAATATTCCAGATTTCTGTAGTTTTGCTGGTTGGAACTTTTCTTCTGGGTCTCCACCTTTGCTATTGATTGACAGTTATATACATTTATTCTCATGTTTTAGGCTTGAACTTTCTTCCACAGCTTTTGTTTTATTAGTGGGGACAGTAATTGTGTTCCTTTTGAGGTTTCATGGGGAAAGGCTAAACAAATTAAACATTTTCAGCCTTTTCTAGTTCATAAACCCAGTACTTAGTGCATACAGTCAATTTGCTAGTTCCTAACTGCGTGACTCCGAATTTTGCATTTTTAACTTTATTTCTTTATGCTTCTGTTAACGTAGTTGGCAAAGTCATCAAGGTCATCCTGTAAGATCTTCCTCATCTTTTGTGTGTTAAAAATGATTAGTACATGGCATTTTACCTGACTCATTAAGGTATTAGATTAGATCCACCTCTTTTAAAGAGCTCCACTGTCGTCTTTCAAACTCTGGACAGATTCTTCTCTGTATCATAGTTCTTCACAGCCCTCCCATCTTCGTCTTAACTTCTTGAGAAGCCAATATGAAATGCTTTAGCAAGATCCAGATAAATCTATAACATTTCTGATTCAAAAAGAAACTTATTTAACTTACTTTAAAGCTATCAAATTGCCATCTCATAGTCTATGAAAACCTTTTTTTTCCCTTCTTTTTAACATGTCTTTAAATCTTCTTTGCTATAATATTTGTTAAGGTCTTGTTCATTCCCTAGTTTTATCCTAGCAACGTAAATAAAATGATAGCAGTTTCCTTAGTATGTTACAGAAGTATATACTGCTGAATTACTGTTTGCACAAGTAGCTTATAAATGTTTTTGTTTCATGATCTTTACTACAGCTGCTGAGTTCAGAAAAAAAAAGAAAAGTACTGTAGCTTATAATAATAAGGATCTGATAAATTTTACTTGGATTGAATATGCTTTCTGTAGAAAGTTATTTCAGGTTTTGTACAATTTGTAGAAACAGCTCTTTCCAGCTCTTACATGGGAAGTTTGGACTGAAAACCTCACTCTGTAGGATGTTTGTTTTCCAATTATCACATTGGACACAACATGGAGTTATGACAAGCATATAATAGTCATAATCTGTCAAAAAATTATACTTGCTGCCTGAAATTGAACATATGCATACCTAAAAGAAAACAGTAAACTGAAATAAAAACAAAATTAATGCTGAAATAATGCTAGTGAACATCTCTACCTTATGTGAACCCGGGCAGGTTATTTTATGGAAATATCCAAAAATAAAATAAGTTTTGAAGATACTGAAAAGCAAATCTCATTGTGTGAAGAACAGTTTAGTATTGTCATCTTGAATGTTTTTTTCATACCCTAGAGATGATATTGTCGAATTCTAAAATAGATGGGAACAAACCACCCCAAAGGGTACACTGAAAGTTGTTTAAATTGAGGGGATTCTTCATTAATATATGAATATAAAAAATAAATGGTTTGATGTAATGGTAGGTGCACTCTCAGTAGAACATAAACACATGCTAACCCATTTAGTGTGCTTATATAAAGACAGAATTCATATGTGACAGTGAAAGCTGTAGGGTAAACTGCATTTACTGCATGCTGGGGGCAGTTTCAGCTTGAGCTTGTAACTAATACAGCCATACTGCAGCCAGCCTAACATTCATAGGGTCTAAGCAGCTTATTTACAGTAAATCTGTTCTATTACCCCAAGCCCCTAAACAATATAATAGAATTACAGAGTTTTGATGAGCAGATGCAAAGACATAGTTCTGTTTTGAATTTACTTTGTAGGTACAACTTAAAATTGGTTATAAAACCCCAGAAGTTCTGTTTCTCTCAAAAATTCTGCATTGAAAGGTCAGGAATTTTTTTCAAGATGCTGATTTGAGATTAAGAGGAATATCCTGAGAGATGAAAGAAAGAAATGTTAAGAAGCCTAATTGTACAGGAGATAATATTGTCAATACATATCTTGCATCTAGTGGATAAGTTTTAAAGATTTACTGTATTAAACTTCCCATCCTTAAAAAAAAAGGAAATAAGTGCCATTGATGCACTATAGAGTAACTTCAAGATTAGAACATAGGATTTTTTTCCTTTCTTGATTCTCTGTGGCTAACATAAAGTTTCTGAATGTCTGGTAATATGTGAGAATAGTGGTCTTCAGGAACTAAGATCCAACATATTCTGTAAAATTAGAAGTTACACTGACCCCCTTTAAAAGAAATGACCACACTGAAAGCACTCTATGAGCTATCCATTTTATTATTAATTGAAAATCAGAACTTCACGTAATTCTGAACTCAAATGTAAAATATTATACACTTTAATTTACCACATACAGCAATTCTTTATGTGAATAGAAGCATTAGCATTGCAATACAAAATGTGATCGTTTTAAGAAGTGTTAATATTTTCTCTAAATTTCTTCCAGACTTAATTCTGTCTGCAAAGTCATTTCAAAATTCAACTTATATTTTCTCTAAATTTCTTCCAGACTTAAGTCATTTCAAAATTCAACATTTTTATTGTGGTTATTTACATGAACACGTAACTCAGCATTCTAACTGTATGCAGTAATCAACAACATCACGTTCTTTTTGGTGTAAAGAGTTTGCTTGTCAAAACTCTGTCAGGTCCTTCTTCTGTTCTTGAGCACGGAATCTGACAGATACACTCTGTGCTATCACTGTCTTACTCTGAGCTCTAGAAAGGGGAAGCTGCCAGTGCAATTTGTTTCAAAGAACTTCTAAATTGACTGCAAAAATAGCAGAATATATCAAGGAAAAAAAAAACCACAGTCATGAACTTGCTTTAAGTTCACTCCGTATTAATATATTTTAAAGAGAGCAAATATAAAGAATATATTTGATGTATCTGTATATTTTCTTCTCCATAAGTTATTTTCCCATTTTGCTGTATTGTGAAGATGAGGATGAATAGCAGTGTAGAGGCTCAGCATGTGAGAACCTTTCGCAATTGATTTTTTTACCATTTAAAGAGCATTTCTATCAAAAGGGTAGATTTTGGCTTCCCTGTAAGATGCCTGCCTGAGTTAATTGGGCCTTGTACAGACAAACCCTGGAAAATTCTGTGGTTAGAATGGAGTGGACCCATTCTCAATCTCGTAGGTACAGCACAGCGGCTCTGTGCGCTTTGTTTTTCTTCACCCTTTTTGAAGGTTTTCTTTCCTGCCAGATTAGCAGCATTTTAAATATAAAAATAGTAATAATTAGTGGTTGGACTCGACGATCTTAGAGGTCCTTTCCAACCTAGATAATGCTATGATGCTAAATAATCCTATTATTAAACATTATTAAAAGCTGAAAATTATTTTTTAATAAAGTAGATTTTCTTGCCTCCTCCTTCTTCTGCCAAACGAAGCAGAGATTTATCTGTCAGGCTGCTCACTCTGCTTTTGTATCCAAAGATTTCTCGTCACTGAAGTGATACAGAGTGCCTTTGCTTGAACAGGATTGTTAGTTGTTGTCAAAGCTCTTTAAGGGTCTGACAGCCCTTAGCTTTCAGGAACAGCACAGAATGAGACTTAATAACGTAGAATACATGGATTTTAGCAAAATACGGAGCAAAGAAATTTAGCAGTGGGAGGAATCGGCACCACCAGGCTCCTACACAAGTGATAAGGAGTATTCATGAGAGAATGGCAATACAAAGAAAGCAGCAAATACATGAAGATATGATGGGAATTAGTTACTTTGACACAGGCTTATATTCTTCTGCCAAGTGTTATCAATTCCTTTCTTTGCTTTTGTGGCAAAAAAGGGATCAGACTTTCTGCACTCTATAATGTACACCTGATATGATGGTAAACTTGCCTAATGGATCCTCTAAAAAATCATCAGAAACTTTTACTTCATATCATTAATAGTTACTTTCAATGCTGTAATTTTATATAAAGACAGAACTGCTAGAAAATAAGTATTTTTTTTCCTTTTCTTCTCTAAACTTGTTTCTAAGGCCTTGGGTCTAATGGCTAGCTTAAGTGTATGGTGATTAAACTAGGGTCTCTTCTATCAGTTACCTGTTTCTCTTATGTCTCATTCAAAATACAGGGTAAGTGAAATTTTCGAGTACTTTAGATAATTTCTAGTATTTAATATTTTTGGGGAGAGGATCATATTGCCTGCATCCATGGGGGAGAGAAAAAACAAGCCAAAATAGTTCTTGAAACTTTTTTTTCCATTATTTTATGATTACTTCTTAGTATTTAATATTTTTGGGGAGAGGATCATATTGCCTGCATCCATGGGGGAGAGAAAAAACAATTGCCTGTTTTTCTTATATCTCATTCAAAATAAAGGGTAAGTGAAATTTTCGAGTATTATAGATAATTTCTGGTATTTAATATTTTTGGGGAGAGGATCATATTGCCTGCATGCATGGGAGAGAGAAAAAACAAGCCAAAATAGTTCTTGAAACTTTTTTCCATTATTTTGTGATTACTTCCTCATATAGAACAGTAAAATCAGTACTGATGTGAGGGATTGAACTTGTTTATAAGGTTAAGCTTATATTTTTAATTGAATCTGTACAGCTTGTCATTTGATAGTAAACTTTGCTAAGGAGTTCCACCCTCTGTCCCCCCATGGTTCTGTTTTAATATCTGCTTAAAATCTATCATATAAAGTTATGTTTCATTGTAATTACAGAATATATGGTCTAACAGTACAGTAAAAAAGCCATGAATCTGCATTAATCTAAGTAATCAAGACACATGAATAATAAGGAGGAGCATTCCAGTTTCTAAAATCTTTAAAATTCTGGTATGTTCTAACTTTGTACAGTATATGGAAAATTGTATCTTAGGAAATGGAAATTAAGTAATTTTGAAAAAGAGAGAGAGCAGCTGAAATACTCTGTCTCGCTTTTATACTTCTCATTGAACTCGTAACTTTGGTTTATATTCACTTACTCCCTCTTCTGCCACCTTCTGAAATAGCACTACCTCATATCAAATTATCAAGGCAACATCTGCCAACAGTTTTGTCTACAGAATATTGAACTAGTGGATCAAAGCTGTAACTTGGAGAGTTTTGCTTAGGTATCCTAATTTTCTACCCAAGTTAGATATTAGTTTTATGGCATGTAAGAGGTATGTATTTATAAGCAGCAAGTGTCTTTTGAAGGAATAAATTACTTACATTAACATCTTATGTGACAATGCTATAAAAAGAGCTGGTTTTTCCTCTTCTAAAAAAGTTGTCTGAGATCTTCTAGATATGTAAGAATGTACGATATAAGTGTATAACATCACTGTCATAGTATCACCACCTGAGTGGAAACAACCTTTGGATAATTTTGAATTTATCACGGCTCTTAAAAAAAAAAAAAACACTGTCATAGTATCACCACCTGAGTGGAAATAACCTTTGGATAATTTTGAATTTATCATGGCTCTTAAAAAAAAATTTTTCGCTTGGAGGGGAGAGGAGAATTAATATGAATTTATTCTGTTGTAGATGTGTTCCCAAATGCTGTAAAAATGACTTCAACTGCTGCTTCTTAGGAAAAAGAAATCAATAAAGGAAGTCAGACATAACAAATGAGAATTTCAGGCCCAGTGACAGTAGACAGAGACCTGGGTGCCTTATATCTACACACCTTTCAATCAAGTAATATGTGTACTGCAGTGGAATAAACTGAAGACACTCTGGCAGCCAAGTAGACTTTGATCACTTTTGTTCATAGATGTGACTCATATTTCAGTAGCCTCTTTTTTTCTACACTACTGATCTTCCCTAAACTTTACAGTGAGTGCTCAGTGAACTTAAAGAAACCTTTACTCATTCTGCAAACAGACATTAAATACTCATGCTGGGCCACACTGTTGTTTTTTCATAAAATATCAGATACTTTCTCCTTGTTACAGTTTTTTTTGTTCAATGTTCTTCACATTCTGCAGAGCAAATTATGGTGAAAGATGAGTTACTTCTTATAATCACAGTGCTTTCATTAATTCAGTGTTATAGCCAAAATGAAGTTTGAAAATACTGGTTTGCCTACATTTTTTGTATTTTATGGATTTTGTTGGTTGATGGTTTCTATTGGTTTCATGGCACATTAAGATATTGTACACAATTAAAAATGAAGATGATAAATACACTTTCATAAATCACCCTAGTATGTCTGAAGGGAATGTACACAATTAAAAATGAGGATGATAAATACACTTTCATAAATCACCCTTGTATGTCTGAAGGAAATCATAGAATGGTTAGAGTTGGAAGGGACCCTAAAGACCAAGACCACTCAGTTCCAACCCCCTGCCCTGGGCAGGGACACCTCCCACCAGACCAGGTTGCTCAAAGCCCCATCCAGCCTGGCCTTGAACCCCTCCAGGGATGGGGCAGCCACAGCTTCTCTGGGCAGCCTGGGCCAGGCTCTCACCACCCTCACAGCAAAGAATTTCTTCCTCATATCTCATCTAAATCTTCCCTCTTTCAGTTTAAAACGGTTCTCCCTCATCCTATGGCTCCCCTCCCTGCTCAAGAGTCCCTCCCCATCTCCCCTGGAGACCCTTTAGGGAGCAGAAGGGGCTCTAATACCTCCCCAGAGCCTTCTCTTCTCCAGGCTGAACACACTAACTCTTTCAGCCTGTCCTCGCAGCCAAGGTCTCCAGCCCTCGGAGCATTTGTGACCTTCACCTTTGTGGATCACCTTCATGGAATAGGCTTTTGTAAATAATTTCCTAAATTTCTGAAGGAAAGGCTAAGAAGAGTTGATTTTGTCCAGGCAAGGATACAGGGATACAGAAGGCATGAGGCATGGTAGGGACTGCCTCCTTCTTTAGGTCGCTTGTAATGGTAGATTGGATGCTGGATCTGAGATACTGTCATTATTTATTATGAATTTTGTCCAGATTAGAGCATAATGGGTGGGCTCTTTGCAGACTGCGAAAGCTATGACCTGATAGTGTAGTCAAAGCCTTTGTTTGCTCCTGCTACATCTGCTTTGACATTTTTGCTTTTCCAGTGGAGATAACTGGATCCTCTTTCTACCTCCCTCCCAGCCAGACGGACTGTTGACCCATGCAGAATACACACCGTGCTTCCCCCCAAAGGGTGAAGAGCTGTTATGTTCGCTGTGTTGTCTCAGGTCTCCCAGAGGCATCACAACTATCAGAAGCAGATAGCTACCCAGAAGTTGTGGGAGCACTGCTGCCCTGCTACACCTTTCTTTTTTTAACGCTACAAGCATCGTAAATAAGTTTCCTTAAAATGTCTCAATCTCTGGTCTCTCTCGGGAAAACCCCTAAAAAAAGTACATTTCATATGGTCATTTATAGCCAGAAGTACCAGTTTATAAGCACAGCATGGACAAAAACAGGTGAACTGAACGTTTTTACTTTCAGTAGAGATAGATGCTGAAAGTGTATTCAAAAATACTGGGTTTAGATTTTGAGCTCTCTGGGAAGTCACTTTAGAGGTGATTTTCTGAAACGCTGTCTTGTCTTCTGCTGCCTTTTAGTTAATGTTGTGTGATAATCCCTGGAATTCAAATTGAAAGAGATATCTTTTCATTACTTTCACATTCATTTGAAATTATTCATGATGTCAGCACTTGATCCTTTCTTGGCAATGTCAAAAATAGCTATTAGAAGTAATCATTACAATATCAATACAATAGTGCTCACATAAATCAGCATTCTGGGCATTGTGAGACTCAAAAAATTTTGCACGGTTGTGAATATTTAGAATGGTTTGGATAAATGAAAGAGGCTTGCCAAGAAAATACAAATTTTTCAATAAATATATTCTTTAATATTTTAGAGGATATATAAATAATGATTTTGCGAAACCAAGAACACTTTCTGCTTTGTTCATATTTTAATAACATACTCCTCTTTGCTGTTCCAGTAATTAAGTCTTACGCCATTCCAGAAAGCATAAATCCCACTGAGATGTTTAAGTTTGGAGCAACCTCTTGATGTACAAACAAAATAAATAAAAAAATAAAGACATGTAGCCAGGATCTTAACAAGCTGTTTTGCTTTTACCTTTGAAAGAAAATTGGATGGCAAAGCAATATGGCCTCCTGAAACTGTTCTAGCCTCGTTGTTAACTAGAACCTCCGTTTGAAATTCATTGCCTTCAATTACATTTTTTAAAGAATTTTAATTATGTGCCTGAAAAGAATAAAGATGCTCCGGGCTCCATTTGTTTATCGGGGAAGGCCTAAAAAAAATGAGGACAGAGCTTCCCAGCTCATGCAGGGGTTGCAGAGAGAGAGAGATGACTTTTAATTCGACAAGTTCAGAGAGATTTCTTAGTTTGACGCGCACAGCAGGGGGTCTTTGAGTGCCTGGCAATACTTCAGCATTCTGAGCTTTGAAAGTCTTTCCCTGCAGCAGAAATTGTATCAAAAGCCAATGATAATATTCCCTGCAAGGTAAAGGACCCTATTGAAGATTTCTAGAGCTGTTTATTTATTCATCACAGTTTTTTCTTTTAGGAACGTATCAGGCGTATAGGTAATAATTCGCACAGATGCTATGAAAATGAAATAAATAAATAGGAATCCCTCATTAAACCTTCACCTTTCCCTTAAGTTTTCCGCAGGCCACGTTCACCTATAAAATTTCCTGTCATTGCCTGCCATGTATTCTGCGTCCAATCTTCACTTCAAATCTCAGCTTTTCCTTATTTTTAAGGGAATTGTCATTTCTGTCTGCCTTCTACCACCAGCTGAGTACGTAAGATGTTTATGGCCATTTCCTTCCACTAAACCCTCAAAGTGATTGATTAATTTTACAGAAGGATATTCAATTTCTTAGGGGTCTGTTTAAATCTTATTTTTTAAAGTAGATTTGAGATAACTATTTCAAAGGGAAGATTAAAGCGTTATTTGTATTCCAGAGATCAGAGTTTTAATGTTTCGGCATTACTTTTCTTTGAAAAGTATACACATATGTTTTTCTTTCTGTTTTTGTTTTGTTTTGTTTCTGCAGCAGAGCTGGGACTGTGAGACTACGACAACCTTTCCCTTGTGTAATGTCAATGTCGGCTATCACTTTGGCAGAATCAGCCAGCTCAGTGAAGACAGAAAAACCCTCCTTCCCTCCTGTTTTTTCATCTGCTGGTGGCATTCAAAGTGACCTTCCCTTATAAATATTGGTGAGTGACCACATGGGGAAAGCAGTTCCTTGGTGTAAAGAAACTTTTTTCAAAAAGCTGTGTTGACCTAGGAGGTTTCTATTTTTTTTAAAGTTAAAAAAAAACCAAAAAACAACAAAACACATACGCAGGTGATTGGTTTTTTTTCTTTTTCATAATAATTGAGGTATTTAACAGCACTTGTTTCTCTAGGCCTATAAGGATTTATAGAACACTAGCAAGCACTGCCCATATAAAATCATCTTTCAAAATACTGTTTTGGAGAGAGAAACACTTCGTGACAGCAAACAAGAATCTCTCCCTTCTTCCTGTTACTTTCTGTTGGCTAAATGGTCTGGAGTGGTATAAATTTATCATAAGGCCCCAAATATGGTAAGACGAAACTTTCCCAAGTGTAGGAATTAAGGAAGATAGCTAGAGGCTGCGTTCTGAGGCCTTTCTGGTTTGGGGAGCGTGCTGAGGGTGAAATCACAGCACTGCAGAAATGTTGATACCCACAGGGCAGTCCAGGCATGATGTGGGAGCTGTAGTAGTTTCATAAGGCTGTCGAAATTACATAGTTCAGTACTGAGAAAGTTTTCGGGTCATTTGAGGTTATCTCAGCTGATTTATCTGCCTTGAGACATCCAGTCTGCCTAAAGAGATTTTTTTTCAGTGTGGAAAACAGATGTGTAGATAGTGAAATAGCCACCCCGTGGCTCAGGAATATGTAGTGTACCGTAACACAGAACATTGCTCGGACACAAAAAATATTTAACCTGGCTTGGAACAGTTTGGAAGCTGTCAATACGTGCAGGATCTAAGGTTGGAAATTATTTAAGGATTACACATATTTAATCTAAAGACGCTGCCATAAAGAGTCACTTAACCGGCTGCCATTCAGTATTAACCACATTATTGCAATTATCTCCTATTCAGACTACAGTCAGACAACTGTGATGTATCATTTATGACCATATGATAATTAATGTTTGATTATTTTTTTTTATTTTTCTTAACCGTATGTATACTTGAAGCATGTCAGTTTAAAGGACCAGAGAAGCTTCAAAAGAAATATTAATAGGAGCGTTATCATGGCACCGGCCTAACAAAATAATGCCTTTTCATCAAAGGAACACTTGCAGCAAAAGGAAAAGGGTGGTGTATTTAGTGTGTGTGTCTCTTGCTTAAAGAATGAGCAGTGGTGGCACTTAGAAGTTCCTCAGCTACGTGTTAGGATTGTTACTGATTTCCTTGGCTACTTGTAATCAGGGGACAGAGTGGAGAAGAGAAGAAAGAGGCCAAAATTTAGCAGAATTGCATAAATGGCTGTGCTCAATCAGTGTTCTTTCTCTCTTTCTGTATCAGCTATGTGATGGAGTCTTGCTAATTTGGGGGTTAGCATTTGGGTATACAGGTAAATCAGCATCAGGCTTGGTTTTGTCTGGGATCATTCTAATAACAATTTCAAAAAATGGAGGAATAAATAAATGTATTAGATGAATACATTCTCTACAGCTTTTCCTCTAGTAACCTTGTGACGGTCGTAACCACATTTAGTGCAGTGACGTGTGATGGTCAGGTTGGATACCATTTAAGCCATGAGGGGAGGGGGGAATGTCAAAACTTTTGAGAATGGCTGCCTTTAGCTGCGTTTCCATTCTAAAATCATTTGTCAACTCATTTTTGTGTCTTTAGAGGATGTTGCGTAGCTTTACAGTATGGAATACCTTGCCGTTTGATCATAATATATTTTGAGCATGTAGCTGCTCCCCTTTAAAATGATATGGAATACCTTGCCGTTTGATCATAATATGGTATTTTGAGCATGTAGCTGCTCTCCTTTAAAATGGATAGGACAGAACTACAGAGAGTCCAACAGTTGAAGACTCAGAATTCTTTTTTTTCCGTGCAAGATTCCAAGTATAGGCATACAGATCATAACTCACTATTTTTAAGTTATAATGACATTTTTGGTAATCTTGCAAGCTAGTATATTGATAATAGGTAAATGGATGATCATATGCTCTGTTGGGACCACAGCAACTGCTTTATCCTCACTCAGAGAGGACAGAAGTCGGGATAGGACCAGAAAGGATCAAATATAATTTTTACAGTTTCTCAGTTCATTTCTTGTAGCTCAAAAAATAGTGGCTTTTTTACTTTTGGCTACGTCCAGCATTTGAAAGAAGTGACAAAGCATGCCAATAATTTGTGATATTATGATCTCCTGTTTTAATTTCTCTTTGATACAACCATGTATACTTCACTGTGATCTGCCAGATGGTTCTAGGTTCAGTAATATGTCATTTCTATTGCATTTTGCACATATTTGATATTTTGCTCAAGTTCGACATTTTACAAAGAGTAAAGGGACTTAATTCCAGAAAATTGAGAGGAATAAATGGATAATAAATATATTAATATTTCCTCTATATATTAAGTAATCTTCTACTTTTGTGAAGAAAATGAGATTGAACACATTCTTGTTTTTAACCTATTGTGTCAGAGGGGGGATTAATCCACGTCTGATTATTTTACTTTATTTTTTTTTAAAGCCTCAACTATTTTTCAGGAGTGTGGTGAAAAATCCAGTGTAAGCTCTAACACAGAAAGCTTTAAAGGCAAGTTTACCCCTTTGAAGCCTGTAGATCTGAACTACATTCGAGGGCTTAATGAGGACACTTCCTTGCAGCTTGGTTCAAATATCGATTGATTGTGCACACTGCATTAACTTCCAGAAGTATAAACTATCATCAGTCTTAAAACAGTGTTGCTCTCCCCTAAGTAAAGGACTTCACTGTGAAAGAATATACATTTCTCTTTCTAAGTTTTGTCTTCATTTTTATTTAATTAGTTGTTTTGTGCCTAAACTTGTAGGAATCTGATGAAATTGGAATCATAACAGGCTTGTTTGCTAAATAAAAACCTCACACAAGCTGCCACCTAACAGAAACGCACAATGCTTCAGGAGCTAGAACTAATAAAGCCCAATTTCCTTCGGAAGGCTTGTTTTCTTTGTACTGTAAGATCGCCAATTTCAACTGCAACCCCAATTTCCATACTCCTCTTGTCTCCTATTACCCTCTTTGGCTGAGACAAAAGAGCTTTGCTTGCTCCGAGTCTCCAGGAATGCTGAGCAGCTCCTTTCAGAATGCCTGAATTCCACCCACATTCCTCTCCCTGGGGATACTCATTTGGATCTCCACCCTTGAATCTTGCAGGGTCTTAATTCTTTTTAAGACTTGCTCTTTTTTTCTGATTTGGTTAACACTTGACAATCACCCAGCTGAAAAATTACTAAGTGGAGAGACACTTGGATTTTAGCCTTAGGTAAGAAGAGAATGTACAGGCATTAAAAAAAGACCCAAGAGGTAACTGAGATCCTCATGCTGCTATGGGGAGAAAGAGGAGAAAGAGACAAGTCAGAAAAAATCCACAAATGTTTGGTTTTTTTTTTAATTAAAAAGCAAATTTCATGAACTCTTAATTCCTTATTTGAACTTGTCTGTCTTGTCTTAGACAGAGACATCTTTGTCAGAGCAGGAGTTGCAGCTACCTACAATAGAGTACCTGTGAAAATGTTTGCAGGGTTAAGGGTGCCCGTATTCATAGAATCATAGAATTGTTTTGGTTGGAAGAGACCTTTAAGATCATCAAGTCCAACCGTTAACACAGCACTGCCAAGTCCACCACTAAACCATGTCCCTCAGCACCACTTCTGCCCAGCTTTTAAATACTTCCAGGGTTGGTGACTCCACCACTTCCCTGGGCAGCCTGTTCTAATGCTTGACAACCCTCTCTATGAATTTTTTTTTCCTAATATCCATCCTAAACCTCCCCTGGTGTAACTTGAGGCTGTTTCCTTTTGTCCTATTGCCTGTTCCTTGGGAGAAGAGACCCCCCCCCCCCCGGCTACATCCTCCTTCCAGGGAGTTAGAGAGAGTGAGAAGGTCTCCCCTCAGCCTCCTTTTCTCCAGGCTGAACACCCCCAGCTCCCTCAGCCACTCCTCACAAGACTTGTGCTCCAGACCCCTCACCAGCTCCATTGCCCTTCTCTTGACTCCTCCAGCACAAGGTTTCATAGCTGAGCTGTAGCTGTAGTTCCCTGACCATTCATCCTGACCACAGAGAGAGTGGTAGGGCTGCCCAGGGAGGTGGTTGAGTCACCATCCCTGGCTGTGTTTAAGAACCGTTTAGGTGTGGTGTTGGGGGATATGGTGTAGGGGAGAACTTTAGAGTAGGGTGGATGGCTGGACTCAATGATCCCGAGGGTCTCTTCCAGCCTAGATGATTCTGTGATTCTGTGATCATTTTCAATTTCTGGCCCTTGCTCTATCAGTCTTTGTGGCCCTGGTCACAGGCAGAGGCTTTCCCATCCTGAGGATCAGGAGGGAAGCAAGGTTCTGAATGAGTTCTGTCTAAACACACCAGCTAGCCATCATTTTTACAGACATCTCCTGTGTTCATCCCCAATGTTGAGAATCTTTAGAAAATGTAAGGGAATAGCAGGATCAAAAAAACCACACCATTAGCCTCATAGTTAGTGTTGTCTCCACGGAGAAGAAAGCAGAGGCCCCAGTCTCGGTTTTAAGAAACATCTCCTGCATTTTTTACTGAATAGTCATTGGAAAAACACCTTTCAACTTAAGAGCTAGATTTCTTGTAACAAAGAAGATGTTGACTTAACAAAAGTTATTGAAAATTCACATAAAACAGAATTCATATTTTATTTGGTTTTACATGTTACAGATACAAGCCTTTGGAAGCAAATAGGCTTTTTTTTATTTAATTCAACCAATAGGGAAAAGAAAGATATCTTACATATCCTACATTATATTTTGCTTCGCATGAATCCAGTGGGATTTCAGGGACAGCATTTCTTCTTCAGTACTACATCTGTGTGTGTCAGGTACACAGCTTTTCTTTGTGTGTTTTTCTGATTGCTTTGCAAAAGTGTGATTAAAAGGCGTTCTGGAACCTTGGCTGTGTAAGACCTAAAGAAATTTAACATGCATTTTATGAAGGTGCACTGGCGATAGTCAGGTTTGCTCCTGTGACTCCTTGGCTTAAACAATGTTATCCTGATTTTGAATATTTGCTACTAAGCCATACCAAAACAGTGCATATATACAAATAGAATGTGATTAATCAGGTAAAAAGGAGAAATTTAAGGCCAAGGAGCTTTTTTTTTTAACCAGCTTGTTGCTTTGATTCCTGTAACTTCTGATTGACACAGCCATTGCGTTACTGTTAAAGAAACCAAAGTGAATAGAGCATCAGACTGCACTTAGGCTTTTGAATCGTCAGCGAGCTGTGACTGACTGACAGCACCCAGCAACCAAATTGAAGGTTTTCCAGCCAGCAAGATGTACATTAATTAGTTTATTGCACAGCTAAATATTCAAGCAGTCTAAAGCAGGTATAAGAGATTAAGACAGTTTAAAAGTCATGGACCTGTCGCAGCAGGTCCAGAGGAGGTCGGGTTTTAAACTGAAAGAGGGGAGATTTAGATTAGATATTAGGAAGAAATTCTTTGCTGTGATGGTGATGAGACACTGGCCCAGGTTGCCCAGAGAAAGCCATGGCTGCTCCATCCCTGGAGGGGTTCATGGTTGTCTTTGAGCAACCTGGTCTGGTGGGAGGTGTCACTGGCCAGGGCAGGAGGTGGGACTGGATTGTCTGGTGGGAGGTGTCACTGGCCAGGGCAGGAGGGTGGGACTGGATTATTGTTAAGTCCCTTCCAACCCAAACCATTCTATAATTCTAAGAATTAGATTCCTCTTTTAGTGTCCCACTTCAGCCACTTTGCAAAAGTGTGATTAAAAGGCATTCTGGAACCTTGGCTGTGTAAGACTTAAAGAAATTTAACTCTTCGGAGTTTTCATAGTCTACAGTTTTATTAATTTCTGTGTCTGTTACGGTATTCCTTACCACATTTTCCAGTCCCAGCTCAGGAACTGACTAGGATGTGCTAAGGCAACATTAGCTCTTGCAGACATAATGGGCTAAATCATAAGGAACTTCTTCACTTGTGTGTCCACAGCAATATATGCCAACAAATTACTTTTCCACTAATTTAAAGCATGAATAGCTCTTGCAGACATAATGGGCTAAATCATCAGGAACTTCTTCACCTGTGTGTCCACAGCAATACACGCCAACAGATTACTTCTCCCCTAATTTAAAGCATGAATTTTTAGCCTACCTGAAAATCTGATTTGCCTTCAAGTCAAATTCTCTATTCTGCTGGTGCTAGATTTCTCTTATCTCCACTATAGTCCAGTTTGTGTGTACATGTGTAGACTTTGTGGGCCAGTATAAAAGGCAAATTCAGACACACACGACAGGAACCAAATTCTGTCTTCAGGGCCACATGCATGATCCTATAGAATCCTGGCAGCGCGGTAGCTTTTCTGGCACAAAAGTTCATCGAGTGTATTATGCTAATTAAGGGACTAGACTTTTGTACTGGAGGATAATGTAGTTCTACGCCTTAGAAAAAAAAAGTAGAAAACGGATGTTTCCCTTTCAGTTCATTTTTAAATATATTCACATGCAAGGCACAGAATGCATTCATGCTAAAGGTATTTATTGTATTAGCAAAGAAAAGTCATGCTTCAGCTGCTGGGGTCTGATCTACTAATGAGAACCATGTATGGTTATAGATATTGTTTATGCCTTATTATTTTCCGGTCCCAATATTAGTAGTGATTTTTAACACATGATTGATTTCTATGCCAGCACGAAATTCTCTAGCTGAGTGTGCTTAGCCTTCAATTGAAAAAGACAACAATAGAAAAATACAACGGAGAAACGCAGGTCTTTAGGGCTAAATGAGCTATCAGTCTGGTTTAAAATTTTTTAAGTTGTATATACCCAATTTTAACATGATTTTAGGCACTAAGGGGTCTATGATTTATTTGTTTTCGATATGAAAATTCACCTAGCTTCTTGAAAAGTTTCAAAAATATTATCAAGCTGGGTTGTTTTAACTAATACAATACGTTAGTGCATGTTACATTGATAGCAAACTGCAGTCGGAATCCTGAAGCTGCCCTAATTCCTTAAAGACTTTCATGCAGGTAAAGTAATTTTCAAGTTGTGGATGGTTAGAAAGGCAAGGCCTTTGCTCTTGCTGTGTTAGGGCAGAACTCCACCAGGAGAATACTGAGGTCAAACTAGCTCCAGGCATTGATAAATGCAAAGTTACCGGGAGCTCAACACCAGGAGGATGTATTTTCCCATCCAAGCGGTTCTTTACTTTCTAACAAGAGAGAAACTGGATTCAAATGAATGCACATCTTTTTTCTAGGAAAAAAAAAAATGCAAAAAAACTATTCTTTCTCTGAAGAACTCTGTTTTATTTAAGTGACTGGTTCTTACGATCTCCTTTAAAAAAAAAAATTAGCCGTTAATATCCTGGGAAATATTTGTGTTAAAGGTCATATTAAACAAAAGTCAAATCTAGACTATCTGAGGAGTCTGCAGAAGATGTTTAATGCAAATTTTTTGTGAAAAAAAAAATGTGTGTCACTGCAGGTCATCTCTGAATATTCTTGTTGGGGTTTCTCTGTTGGATATGCAATCTCAGCTAAATGTTTTGAAGAGGAGGAATCAAATAAATTGCCCTATTTTGGGCCTTTCTCATCTGTATACAGTTGTGCAGCTCTAGTAGACCTGAAAATTGCCCAGAGACAAACTTTTAAAAAATAGAGTGCTTTTGAGGCAGAAAATTGCTTTTCTGCAGCATGGGCTAAGGGACAGGCTGTGACAGGAGGACAAGGAGTTGTCACTACGTAGTGGTATTGTAAAGCACATCTTACATAACAAAAAGGATCATTTGACTCTTTTTTTTTGTCTTTCATTTTAAACTACAAGAGATTTAATTGAAACAGCTGAGGGTGCGCCCTATGTGAAGAAAAAGCCATTATACTTTACAATTAAAACTGAAAGTTCTTCCCTTACCCCACCTGTAATAGCTATTCATTGCAGAGTGCATGTGGTTGTCAGTCTGTCCACCACTTCAGAAGCATTATTCTCAAAAGGGAGAGGAAAAAACCCAGGCTTATTGTACATGCATGTCAAATATTAGCGTGATTCTTGTAGTATAATAAGAAAAGAAAGTGGTTTGTGCTTTTGATTAGCCTCTTGATGCTTGAGACTGTTTTTGTATGGCTTAATTTTCCTTTTTATGGCAGTTTGTACATATAAAACAAAATGAGGAAAGGAGTGGAGGGGGAAAGAAATGTGCCATTTATATACTGAGGATATGAGGCCTCCTTTGGGCCCATTATACATTAATGGGTCAGCTGAGATTTATTAGGATATGTATATTAATCTTTATACACATTCACATACTATAATTGTTCCTTTGGTACTATAATGTGATTAGCTGTGAATTTGTGCAATATTAACAATAATATGGATTTCCATATTACGGAACAGTAATAACAAATGGTTATTAAAAATGCATGTAAAGTATGGGATGTGAAAGCACCTCCAAACTCTTAGTAATCCGATTATGTTCTGTTGTTTTTAAATACCAAAATGGTTAAGTCTTTACTGTAAAGTAGAATCTTGTATGAGAAAAGCAAAAATTTTATGTTCCACAGAATCGAATGAATGAGTCTAAAACTGCCTGAAAGATTAGTGTCTGTTTCTCGTAGAAAGCAAGGATGTGGATTTTTGTATTACTATTACCTGAAAATATAGGAAAAAAATGGAATATGGAAGGTAACAGTAATGTTCAATAGTAATGTTTTCCTGGTAGGATGTTCTTGTGAGTGGAGGGACTCTCTCGGGTCCCTGGTACTTCCCAGAGAGCCAGTTCAGCACTGGTACCTCCACACTTCCCAAATGGGCAGGAGCTTCCCTCCCCTGTCTGGAATGCAAAGATTTCCACCCATGGGGCAATCCTTGTGTGATACACAGAGATAGTACAGTCCAAATGTAGTAAGGAAGAACTGATACTTTTAATTTTGTGAGGTTAATTATTATTTGGTTTCTCAAATGGTTTAAATAGAGCAGTCGCTTTGATTTCAGATGGTTTGCAGGGGTATTAGCTACGTATGGCACAGGGTTTTCCAGCCTCCTCTCTCACCCTGCCTCTGCTTTGTGACCAGAAATGAGAGAAATCCCTGAACTTGGCTTTGAGATAAACAACGTTGAGACATTTTTATAGTCTTCTTATAGGATACATACTCCTTCCTCAAAAATGGAAAGCTTTTTTCTCAAGGTGTTTTCATAACATGGTGATGTTTGTTTAGTGGAAGTTGGTTTTCCCTCCCTTCATGACACCAGCGTGGGAGGGTGTCTTCTTGGACCCCTCTTTCTTGAATCATGAACTTCTATATTCACCTTGTGCATATTTGGGGGGGTAGAAGGAATTTCTTTATGATACCTTCTACCATTTGCCACACAGACTTAAGATTCAGCCTTTGGTGATTTCTAAAGCTCTTACCAGTATCACAGCTCCCACTCTTCATTCATCTGATCTGAGAAGGTTTTAAGATTTATTTACAGATCACAGACAGTAAAACCTAACCATAATGGAGGAAGACAATCACACATTTTTGGCTTCATCTTCTAGAAATGCCACTTTTCCAGCTTCAGCATTTTTTGGTCCTACAGGCCCCCGATCTCCTGATGGGATCTGCCCTTGATGTGCACAGGGGAAAATGCATTATTTTCTGTTAAGCATTTAGATGGTGTTGTTTACACTTTCTTTGTCCTGTTTTATTGTATCATTACACTGAATCCAGTCACCTGATAACCTCAAACCTGAGTAAGTTTTCATGGGCTGAAAAAGACTACTCAGACTTTGGCAGTTCTATTTTCCCATATTTCCATTTTCTGCTCCAATATTCAGAAATCTTACAAAGTAAACACTGCTAGTAGCTTCAGTGTAGAATTTGTAGCCGCTTTATTTTTTATACAAACTGTGGAAAAGGAGGACACCTACCTTATTCC
The DNA here is from genome assembly GCF_001431845.1 of Calidris pugnax. NCBI lineage: Eukaryota > Metazoa > Chordata > Aves > Charadriiformes > Scolopacidae > Calidris > Calidris pugnax. The sequence continues at coordinate 8,404,542 of NW_015090868.1, read as the reverse complement.
TACTCATGATAATATGCAATTTAAGCAGAGGGGCTTTTGTCATGCATTTTACATGAGGATGATGAGCATCCCATTGTATTCAAATGCTTGTGGAATTGCTGTAAAATGACATCCAGCAGGTGGGCCAGTGTCATTTGTGGAAAGTCTCTCTGAGCCACAACTCGAGGTAGCAGTGTCTCTCATATGCATACGGGACCGCTGCAAGGCAGCCGCCCTTCACTTATCTATTGCATTTTATTTGGGGGCAAATGGATCCCTTATTTTCAATTCATGTTGGACCTGTCATTTGCTTCTGCTTATTAATTTGTGGCTGCAAAAGGGAAGAAGTGAAAGGCAAGCTTTAAAAGCACAGTTTAGTTTCAACACCAAGGCGGGGTAGTCCAAGGTCTCTGTTAACAAAGTGGATTCTCTCGTGTTGGCTCTTAAAAGTGCCTTCTCTGGTGGCTGACTGGGCTTGAAGGAGTTTTCCTTTCACTTTAGGGGTAACCTAACTAAACGTTTTTGCATTTTAGCTATGTCAGACTATTCTGATAGCCATTGTGAAGCCTTCTTCAATATTTTACAGTGCTTTCTCATCGTTTTAATGGTGTCTTTGGGAATATGTAGAGCCAGGCAATGTATCAATGTGGATACTTACATAGCATTATGGATTAAACTCTATTAATACAAATTAACCTCAACTTAAAGAATAAGATTGCATATAAAAATACATTGGAGAGATAGATTAAGAGCATTTTCAGCTGTTTACGTAACTGACATAATTAGTGTTGTAAAAACCCAACCATTTTGTGTAATGAAATTACATCAAATCTGCTTTATTTGATTTTGAACAATTTTTCATTATCTGTTCAATTTTGATTTTCAGTTATCTAATTTAGAGAAGACCATTTTATAATTGTGAACACATTGTTTTAAACAAAATTAAGTAGAAGGTTAAAACTCCTCATGTTGGAACATTGATTACCCACTCTCATTCCTGTCATGCTCTTCTCTTCAACTATGGAATCTTAAAACTCAGGTATCCTTTTAGAAAATATTTTCAGGAGCTATAAAAGGGTATTTTCGGCAAACTAAGGTACTTTTGCTGCTTCAACCTCATGAAAGCCCTTAGGTTGGATTCCCTTGTTTGCTATCTAGAAATATTTCATAATATTTATGCAATTATAAACCCAGACAAAATACCTCTGAAATCAAGCCATTTCTTCTTCCTGGAAACGAAAACACTGAGTGCTTTGTAAGCAGGACAAAATACCTCTGAAATCAAGCCATTTCTTTTTCCTGGAAAGGAAACACCGAGTGCTTTGCAAGCAGTGCAGGATGTATTGAGCTTAGATCTCCAGTGGAATCTCACTGCTTCATACTTACCCTTCTATAGCAATTTCAATTCACTTGCAAGGTCAGGAATGTTTTTTCTTGATTGATCTTTGATTTTGAAAAATGTGTTCATCCTAACTTCTATTATATTAAATAAGAATAATGGATAGTAATAATAATCGCACTGTCATATTTTGAAAGTACCTTCTTGTCTGCTGACAGATTTATCTCCCAGTGTTCCAATAGGCTTTTGTCTGTTAAATTTTCCTTTCTTATAGAAGTGACGTTTCTGAATTATCCAGAAAATTGTGTTTAGAAATCATCGATAAATGTTAGAGATGATACTTTAAACCAATGCAGGATGTATTGAGCTTAGATCTCCAGTGGAATCTCACTGCTTCATACTTACCCTTCTATAGCAATTTCAATTCACTTGCAAGGTCAGGAATGTTTTTTCTTGATTGATCTTTGATTTTGAAAAATGTGTTCATCCTAACTTCTATTATATTAAATAAGAATAATGGATAGTAATAATAATCGCACTGTCATATTTTGAAAGTACCTTCTTGTCTGCTGACAGATTTATCTCCCAGTGTTCCAATAGGCTTTTGTCTGTTAAATTTTCCTTTCTTATAGAAGTGACGTTTCTGAATTATCCAGAAAATTGTGTTTAGAAATCATCGATAAATGTTAGAGATGATACTTTAAACCAATTCTACTTCAAATGCAGTTCTCAGTCTTACAGTGGGGTTATTAAGCTGTGGCGTTCTTTTATAGAAGTAATTTTCAAGGTGGTAAGATACACATTGAGTACATTCTTCTTCAACATGTTCTCCAGACCTTCGCTGGTTATCTACAAGAGGCAAGAGTGATCTGTAAGGATTCATAGAATCAAAGAATCACAGAATAGTGTGGGTTGGAAGGGACCTTAAAGATCACCCAGTTCCAGCCCCCCTGCCCTGGGCAGGGACACCTCCCACCAGACCAGGTTGCTCAAAGCTCCATCCAACCTGGCCTTGGACACCTCCAGGGATGGGGCAGCCACAGCTTCTCTGGGCAACCTGGGCCAGGCTCTCACCACCCTCACGGTGAAGAATTTCTTCCTAATATCTCATCTATATCTCACCTTTTCCAGTTTAAAGCCACTATCCCTTGTCCTATGGCTCCCCTCACTGATCAAGAGTCCCTCCCCAGCTTTTCTGGAGACCCTTTAGGGAGCAGAAGGGGCTCTAAGGTCTCCCCAGAGCCTTCTCTTCTCCAGGCTGAACCTCCCCAACTCTCTCAGCCTGTCCTCACAGCAGAGTATCTCCAGTCCTCAGAGCATGTTTGTGGCCTCCTCTAGACCTGCTCCAACAGGTCCATATCCTCCTTGTCTGAGTTCAGAGCTGGATGCAGTACTCCAAGTGGAGGTCTCCTGAGCTTTATTCCAGGCTGCTGCAGCCCCCGAGGAAATGTCACCCAAGAATAGCAGGGTTTAACGTCTCCTTAGCAGTCAGAGGCCAGTAGGAAGCTTCAGCTGCTCTTAGTTGAGGTTACACATCCCTGAGTTCCCTCTGTCTCGGGGCACTCTGGCACATCTCTCACACCTGGCAAACAGCCCTCATGTGCTAATGGTATTCACTGTCTGCCAGGGCTTACACGGTGCATCCATCCCCTTTGGGATGGCACAGCTATGTTCAATTACCACTAAAATTCACAGCAGTCACTTACCCAGGCTTGTGACGCATAATTTATAGAATGATCACCTTTGCAAATGTGTGAACTTCCCTTCATGACAAAAGTACAGTTCCTCAGTGTTCTTAACAAGGCTGTGAATAGGCAGATAATGTTATCTGAAGTCGAGCTGGGGAAATCTCATCTGTTATTTGTATAGTACTGTAATTTGAAAATGTGCTCGCTCTGTTTCATAAAATAATGATATTTAAAAAATTTTCAGAACTCGTTGCAGATGTCGAAGTGTCTGATAGAATACAAAGCAGGTTAAAATTAGGCCAAACACTGAAAACTAATAATGTTTATCCCTGACATTTAGATCTGCAGGTGTGACTGTATTCAGCTAATGAATCAAACCGCAGCAGCTTTGCTACAGAACTCAGGTCTGATACTTGTACAGCTTAGGTAGAGAGGACAGAAAAAGGATAAAAATTCTAAGTATGGGAGTGCATAGACATTTCTATTGGGCAAATCAAACCTACTGTATCTTAGAACTCAGAATTGACACAGTGTTCTGAAAAATACCTTTTTTTTCTCTACCTTCTCTGTTTCTTATTCTTCTTTCAGCACTTATTTTGCATAGACATTTCTATTGGGCAAATCAAACTTACTGTATCTTAGAACTCAGAATTGACACGATGTTCTGAAAAATACCTTTTTTTATCTACCTTCCCTGTTTCTTATTCTTCTTTCAGCACTTCTTTTTTTTCTTTTGGATTTAATTACTTTGCTTTTAAAGCACTGACAGTTTCTGACCCCTACAGAAATAGGAAGAAGGCAGTTCTGTGCTTCTGGTGGACCACGTTTTCTGAAGCAGTGATCTATCCTAGTACCCAATACAGATTTAGGAAATGACTTTTCAGGAGACATACGCACTTTGACAGTAACAATAAAGTAATCAGTGCATTTCATGTGACAAGGAGCATTAATTTACTTTCAGCAGAAATAATTTGAGGTCTGTATTAAGGCAGCTTTATAATGATATTTTTCTGTACATGTTTTATCATTTGTCTGTTTTTCTTAGTTACCAGGTAAAGTCCTCTACTTGCCATTGAAACAACATTGCTTCATGACTGAAAACTAAGTCACACATCTTTCTGAATTTGCATCTATAAATGAGTTCTTTGGCAATAGGAGAATAAGCACAGATGCATTTAACTTTGTATGTTTTTTCAAACTTTTCCAGATACTATAATTTATTCTTTTTTTTCTAGCCTCTTGTGGTCTACTAGCCTAATTTACTTTTTTTTTTTTTTAAAAAAAAAAAAGCATTTATATTATTTATAGCAAGGAACAGACTGTAATGTATTTAGCAGAGAACTGTAGGCTCTCAGGGTGAACAAAAGAAAGATAAAATGTCTTTGGATTTTTCAGCTCTTTTCTGTCAGAATAAAATTTGACTCAGTGTGGAGACAACCTCCACACAGCCTTTCTCCACCCGCCAACCAGCCCAATGGAGCTTTCTTTTGACTCAGCTGGATGTTGCTGCTGCTTTCAGATACAGAATGATCCGCTTTGATTTTCTACTGTATTACTGGATAAAGAGCAGGGAGGGAGAGGTGAGGAACACAGCAACTATATTGTTCTCACGCTTACAGTTTGACCGTATCTTGAGGGTTCAGTCACAGTTTTGGTTTATTATTAAGGGGGAAAAAAACCCCACTTTAAGTACATCTAAATCACACTGAGTGATACTAAAGGTTCTAGGGTATAAAATCTCAAGAATCTATATCTAATATATTTTTAAAGTATGATTTCAAACTGATCAGAATCTCAATTGACCTTCAGTTCAGAAAAGAAAGAATAGGTTGGACTCTGTCCTTGTGAATGAGGAGAAGTAGTTCAGTCTTTCTCTATTGCTGCTTTCCTTTGTAAATTAAATAATCTCTGGCAGCCTCGGTTTCCTTTATGCTATTTGTGATTTATGTTCCTTGAGTGCTTTTAGGAATACTGTGTCATAAGCTGTTGTACCTAAATATAAGTACCTAAATCATTCAGTTTCCATAAGAATATAATTTCATTTTATACCTGTTTTTATTGTTCTTGTTACCTGGACAGCAAAAATGTGAAGAGGGAAGGCTACGTGAGGCCTCTCCAAGGCTTGGGCATCAGAATATCCATGGACAAATACATTTTTCATTCATGAAGTGAAATAAAAATAATTCTTTTGTCCAGTTTCTCTAGGGTCATGTAGATTGTTAGGACAAGAGGAAATGGCCTCAAGTTGCGCCAGGGGAGGTTCAGATTGGATATTGGGAAGAATTTTTACACGGAAAGGGTTATTGCACATTGGAATGGGCTGCCCAGGGAAGTAGTTGAGGCACCATCCCTGGAGGTGTTTAAAAGATGGGTTGACATAGTGCTTATTGACATGGTTTAGTGATGGTTTTTATCAGAGTTAGGTTGACGGTTGGACTAGGATGATCTTAAAGGTCCCTTCCAACCTGGACGATTCTATGATTCTATGATTGTTGATTCTTTATAGCCATACCTTCCCAAAAAGGGGTCCCTGGAATATTACAAGATTACAATTTCTTGAGGTAGCAGTGGACTCTTTCTTGATTTACCAGAGGAATCAAAGATAAACTCTCAAATGAGGTTGTTCTCACTTACCACTATTATGTCTATAATTTCTGAGCCTTTTGGGCAGAGTTGTTTTTTTTTTTTTTATGATGGGCATGTAACACCTTCAAGTCCCACCAGAAGTACAAATAATACGTGCATTAGATATGTCTATAATTTCTGAGCCTTTTGGGCAGGGTTGTTTTTTTTTTTATTTATGATGGGCACGCAACATCTTCAAGTCCCACCAGAAGTACTAATAATATGTGCATTAGGCAGGAGTTCTTTTAGCTGTTAGAAGAGACCTTCTTTATGCAATTCTTTTTTCCAGTGAAAATGAAATTCACCCATTGTTTTTCGTGCTAAAGACAACAGAGAAAATACAACCACCTAATTAGAAAGAAAAGGTTTGATGTTTTACTAGTGCGATCATGATGAATATTTGCATTTTATAGGAAATAGCAAGTAAAATAAAAATCTACCAGAGGAGAAACTGGCTATTTCAGTTATTGTCCACAGTTGCATGTTTTTGATCATTTCTTTTCTTTCTTTTACCCAATCCACCTGCAAAAGTGAAAAGGAAAATGTTTCTTTTTTCTGGTCTCTGTGCAGAAGGACCAACCTTCGTATAGTTTCAATGATTGAAGAGAAGGGAAAGAAACTCATTTTTCACCTAGATGTTCCTGTAATGTTGTAGAGAAGAAATAATCCTTCTGATATGAGTCTTTGCTGAAAGGTAAAAACAATACAATTGAGAGTTTCATTTAAAACTGTTTCTGGAGTTTATACATTGTCTTTTACCAATGGACTGTGAGTCACAGTTCAGCCTGGCTTTCCTTGCAAACTGTATAAATGAAAACAACAAACAATATTAACCACATTAAACTTGCATAGAGAGGTGTGATTTCCTTAGCCATTACCCATGGAAAAAACATCTTTTCACAAAACAAGCACTTCTCTGACTTTCCCATCTCATCGTCTTGATGGACCCACACAGAATTTTCATACAACGACACTGGGAACTGTAATTCATTACTATCCACTAAAAATCATAGAGGTGGATATTTGGTTGATCCTAAGACACGATATATATTTCCTCTTCCTTACAGAATCCCATAAGCAAAGCTGCCAGGCTGTCTGTTGCTGTCCTAGAGGAACCACATCTATCCCTTGCCAGTGTTTCTCTCTGTAGGACCAGTACCAACTCCTCTCAAATCTTCTAATTAATTGTGATATTCCAGTTAAACTCAGCCGTTTATGTCCGTACCTCCTTAAAGTTTCCTTTTCTGTCTCAGCTGTGAAAAATGCTGTGTGCCAAAAGCCTTTAGTTAATTACAAGAGATACAAATGGGCTGAACATGAAGTAGTTCTTTTGTCACCTGAGTTCAGGGCACTTGGTTTCTTTCAAGGTGAGATCATTAAGGGGAGAAAGTCAGTGATGTCAGTGAGGAGGAGTGTTTCTACAGCTACTGCTGTTAGGATTTTAGATTTAGCATTCATAAGATCATACACTGACTGACTGAGTAGAAGTTCACAACTACACTTTTAATGGACCTGCTACGGAATTAGAACAAGCATTGTTTGAAGAACCAAAAAGACAGGTTTTTCTTTGGTAATTTCAAGTGTTGTAGGAATTAATATATATGTATCAAATTGAACTCTGTTCAATGAAGGTCAGTAAGTACACATTATTGCTGTTTTTTAACTAGCAAGAGCATCAGAAATTGAGCAATTTCCCTGCTGCTGAAATTCAGACAGTCAATACAAGATGGAACCTAAAATGTTTAACAGTGAAGAAAATGGAATCTCCCTGCTGAAAACTTGGTATCTCTTAATGCTAAAGTCTGAACGCTTATTAAATCCGGATATAATAGGAAAAGTACTTTCAGGAGAAACTAACATTAACCAGAGTAAAAATATTTGTTTTTCAGGGAGCTGTAGACACAGTTTGTATGTCACACATGTATTTTCAGAGACATTCCATATCTTGCAGTTGCAGTTGTAATGTTTCTGCATTTCTTTTTCTGATTTTCCCTAATACCTTCTACGTAACTCTTCTCTAATCAAAGAACAGCTCTGAATTTACACCTTTTAAATTACTTAAATCTCTTTCAACGTGTGACTGTGATACAATTTCAAATAAAAGTAAGCTACCTCTTTTAATCCCTTATTATTATGAATTCATAATTTAGCGGTAATAAAGTAGAATTATTTGACAGTAAAAGCGGGCTCTGCAGTGCTCTGTATCATGTTGTTTACCACTTTCCTTAGAAGTAATTCTGTCTTAGTTGCATTTTTTGTACAAAGAAGTTGCTCTTGACCTTGAGGAAGTCAGTTAGCTTCACTCTGCTTTCACTATGTATCAACAAGAATAATTTTTATTAAAATAACACACATAAATAATGAAGAAATATAAATAATATGTGATCTCTTTTCTTACTAACATATGCCTTGTTTGGTATTCCATGTTGTAATCACTGCATTCAGAACTCAACTTGAGGCAAAATGAAAGTATGTAATGAATTCCTTGTCCCACCATTGTCATTTGGGTTGGGTTTTGTGTCAACTTTATCATGCTTTTCACAACTGCACTCATCAATTTGTGCTCCAAAATGCCAGATGCGCGTTGCCACACAGATCTGGTTCAGCTCAGTCTCCTCTGTGCCCTCCATTTAAAATGAACTTTGATTTCTCTGAATGAGCTGTATCAGTACTTCTGGATGTAATACAGACATTGCTTTTATATATAGATTTTAGATATTATTTTTTTAAAATGTAATTAGGAATATATTAGGCATTACACACACTTGCCTTCCTACAATCTGTTTGTATAGATGCCATAAACCGGTTCTGCCATTTTGATATGTGTAGTGTAAATGCTGTGCATAGTCTTTGTTTTCCTTTTTTTATTATTATTTTTACAGCGCTCAATAGGAGCATTGTTTTAGCTCATTTAGAAAGGGTTACCTAATTTCTTAGCAGTTTTTATTTGTTTTGGAATGTGGTCTTAAAAATGTGTCATTTCCAGAAACACACAGATATGCATAATGCTGTGAAGAAAGTCTGTTTGATCTTTTACAATTTAAGTTGCAATTACGATTTCCTAAGTGTTGTTATGACAAATTGTTGATGTGGTATGTGTGGGAAAGAAAGGAAATCTTGAACCAAATCAGATGTTTGGAAGGATGTTTTTAAAAATTTGATTAGTTAAGATGAAATGTGGGAATAGGTCTTTTGAAGGAAAAAACTGTGATGAGAAATTGCCTAGAATTTACCGGTCCTTTTGCTTGCTTATACTGGCCTGCAAGTAGCAGTATCCTAATTGCGTTAAGGAGTTTTCATGTAAGGTGTATCCATGAGGGAACGCTTTGAAGCCATGTCCCTTTGCACACTGTCCACATTGCGAACACAACTCCGGTTTCATCTTCATCAGAGCCAAGATGCCTTCTTGATGTTCTTGAAGTCTGCTGTAGTCCACAGTTTCTTTGTAGCACATTCATGATTCTGCTTCAGTCACCTGCTTCTCCTTCTGAGTCTTGCACATTTCTTTTCCTATCTTTGCTTTTAAACCAAACTGAATTCCTAGCTTCATACACATGCCTTTGATGCTGTTTGACTCTTTGAAGCCTCCCCCCCCTCCCCAAACCTGCTCCAGTTTCTTTGAAGGAATCAGGAAAACTAATGGTGTCTCTTGACCCATTCTCTTAACTCTGTCATGCCATCTTTAGAATGGGACATGAAGAGATGTTGGCATCTGAGCCACTTCAAAAGCTACAAAAAACTCCTCAGTTAAGTTACTGGAACGTGGAAAGAAGAAACATAGCATCAGGTATTAAACTCAGCTTCCTTTAGTAGCGGTACACCCTTGTAGTTCTCCTGAGACCACAAAATTCCTCCAAAGGAAAATTCTTAAGAAAACCCCACGGGGTACAAGTTATATTCCCCCTACGTGCATGCACACATATTTATCATTTTTATGTCTGTATGCACAGTCTAGAAATTCAGCGGTGCTGATACACTGAGCACGCTGGCATCCTCTCTCAGACTCCTTAGTTGCTGCTTGTTCATGGCTTGACCACATCTGATGTAGAAATGGAGTTGAGGGATTCACTCCCTCTGCTTTTCCCCTCCTCTAACTGTAGGTCTTGGACCAGAGCTGAGAACCCTGTGGAACTCGGGTCCCAAATACAGGAAAACTACGAGCCTTTACAGCAGCAGAAAAGAAGAATTGATTCGTCCTTAAGCTTTGCTTGGAATCATCTCACTTGTAGATGGATATTGTCTACCACTTCCTTTTCCTTTATAGATAAGACCATTACTCCGAAAGCAGAAATACCAACACTTTCCTGGACCCTGAATGGGTGATTTTCTAAAGCCTGAGTGCTTTATATCTGCTATATCTGAAAGAATAGATAGACTAAGCCAGGAGAAAATACATGCATTTTCTTTCTTCATTGTCTACAGTAAGCTACTGCTGCAGGAAGGAGTAACTTGACCTGTTTCTTTCAGGGGATATAACCAAATTGATGTTTTTCTAATGTCATTTTCCGTTTCAATTCAATTTGATTCTATTCAATTCCACATTGAAAATGAGCTTGCTAATTCCAGAAATAAAAGTTGCTCTTCCAAATAAGTTCTTTTCAAATTTCATCCTACCAGTTTTTAGGAGGGACCTCGATCTTTTCCTACTTTAAAGTAAACTTGTCTCCAGGACGCTGCTTCAGGGTACGGTTGATGCCTTTCACACCTCGGAGTGGTCAATAGTGACAGCATTTGTCTTGAGAAGACATCTCCTCAGAACATGCTATTCTGTGTAAAAAGTCTCCTGTTTCATGTTAAACACTTATTTAACACGCAACAGGTCTGTGTTTGGCAACAGTCTCTACCTGAAGATCTCCCATTACATTCCCATCAAGGAGAATCATTTCCCCTTAGATTAAATCTATATGGGCTATAGCTCGTCTGATATAAATTCTGCCCAGACAAAGCAATCAGAGTTCCTCTGTTCAATAATGAAGGGTTACTGGCAAATGTCCCCTGGCACCTACAACTATCAAATTCTGGCTTCAATTTAAAAAAATATATAAAAGTACACTGGAGAACTCTACCTTCTCCCCTATTATAGCAACTACCAGTATATTGTCTTTTTCAAGTGTTCTTCAGGTTTTCAGTTTGCCAGTCAGAATTACATGGCCTGTGGAAGCCTAATATATCTGACAAACAGGCTTTGTATACTGTACCCCACAGCTGTACGGTCCAATTTCTGGAGATGTCATCTTCTCTTTCTCTTCTCTTTCAGAGACTCTTCTCACAATATGCACTTCAGCTCAGATACAACTTCAACTGTATTTAGAGACTATAAAACCAAGTCCCTTAAGAGATAAGAAGAGTTTTATGACAATGACCCTATGTATATTTACAAAAAGTGTTTCATGATGTATACTTATTTAAAATAGAAGAATCTAAAGGCTTAAACTGAAGTTCAGTAACCGCCTTGCTTCCCCAAGGGAGGTTGTTTTGCAACTCTCGCTCTGCAGGATCTTCCATCCCTCAGTTTTCACATCAGAAACCCCTGCAAATCACGCCAGGCTACTAATAGTTGCCCTATTGTCAGAAACGAACAATTCATGTCCTTTATCTTCTTATGTGACAGCCTTTTGAATCTTTTGAATGCTGTCTTCTGCATTTATCTGTGAAAACAGTCTTTATGATCTCTCCTCTGCCACAAGGGTAGCTGAGATTCAAGCTCTTACAGTTATTTCCTTTGCACTGTTTTCCATAAGGACAAGTGGTAGGATCCATCTGAAGCTTTTACCCAAAGAGAATTCTGACTTTCATGTACTGAAGGAAGTTAACTTACCTGTATTCTTTCTTAAACTTCACACTTCTCTGGAAACAAATCTCCAAAAATTAGATGTTATAATGAGGACGTGACCTTACAAGAACAGTCGTCTTTCATCAGAAGCTGAAAGACCCAAGGAACTGCCAGTTCCCTCTCAAAGACATCTGGTGTGTAAAAGAACGCCATCAAAATCACTCACTCTCTTTTTCTTCTGAAAGGTCCACTTGGCTGCAATTCAAGCAGAAGCAGGGGCTTTCCCATTAACTTTCTTGTATTTGACATCTGCCATACAGCCACCCGGAGCTCCTTTCACACTTTGGCTAAACGTTACGCAGTTCCTTGAGTGTTTAGAAAAACTACAGTCTTTGAGAAGTCCAGCTCCAAGTCTTCACTTTGTTAGAGGATGTGAAGAACTCCTCCGGTTCATTGCAAGTGATTCCACTTGGAATCGTTACCATGTGAGTTTACAAAGGGACAGTCATGCCACAGAAAAAACACAAATTACTCACCTGAAACTGTTACTCTCAGAGATGTTTGTATGCGTGTCCAAAGTTCTCTCACATGCCTGTCCATCTCAAAATCTTATACGACTTCATGGCTACATCATCTTAGAGAAACCGAGGATTAGGAATATGGCCTGCCTCTTGTGTTTCTTTGTCGACAGCACAGAATGTGGCCTGGGAAGCATCTTAATGGAAATTGCACAGGTAAAAACTGTTAGACTGCCAATGCTGGGGTATTGGTAACCACAGCAAGAACTGATGTCTAGATAATAGCTCTTCAGAAAAGATTGCGACATGATCTGTCTTCTTATTCTATTGATTATTCCTTTGTGCCAACGCTATACAGTTGTTGATTATTTTGCAGTGTTTTGTTTCCTTGTTTTATGTATTGTTGGTTTGTCACTGCTTGATTGAAGACACTTTTATTGGAACATTTTACTTCAGAAAAGATTGCGACATGATCTGTCTTATTCTATTGATTATTCCTCTGTGCCAGCGCTATACAGCTGTTGATTATTTTGCAGTGGTTTGTTTCCTTGTTTTATGTATTGTTGGTTTGACAGTCACTGCTAGATTGAAGACACTTTTATTGGAACATTTTTTTTCTGAGAAGTTACAATTAGTTTTAAATTGAGCAGTGAATGATTAATTCCTGTTGTTTGTTCCGCTCACATAAATCTGGAAGTGGAGGGTGGGGATGTGGTTTCAAAAATGAATTTTGTTTGCCATAATATTATTTATTGCATAGATTTGTTGCAGAATTTTGAAATTCCGTACTATCTTCTCTGGCTGCAGAATAAGCAGTTGTATAAAAATCTAACACATCATTTGCGAACGTACTTTCATAGGACTTGAAGACCTTATTTCACAGATCTATTTCAAACAGATTTCCCTCTACTGAATGACAAAATGGTGCCTAATGCTTTTTCAAATCAGCAAATTGTGCCCAGATGATTCTAGGGGTTATATCATTTGGCATTTAGCATAGGAGCATTTCTTCTCATTGCCAAGTCAGATAATCTAAGGAGGTGAGAAACATATCATAAAAAAGGAGATTTCCTGTAGTATTTCAAAGTATTAGTCTATCTTAACCAGTGTTATGCTTCTAACTGTAAATGCCAATGTATCATCGTTTGTCCATCTCTTAACAAAGATGGCTTCTTGCCATCTTAATTTAATTCCACCTCTGGAATTATGATTTGTGCTACATTCAACAGGATGCCCTTAACGTGGGTGATGTGTTTAGTGTTTCTCTGTAATATGACTCATGAATATTTTTAAAGGCTTAGAGAAATAGTGCTTTTTCAGTTCCCAAAATGTTTTAAGTTACAATACAAATGTATTAGATTACAATTTTAATTGTGTCTCTTACGAATACTTAGTAAAGCACATAGCATCGATTGGTGCCACATTTTATTAAGTAGATATAAATAGGACATTGAAATCTAGAAAACTGCTAATTTTTAAGTCAGTGGTTACTACTTTATTGTTCATCAGAGTGAGTCAAATGCTGAAATCACTGGAAGTGTAGGAGAGAATTTTAGTAATATATATTATTATCCATTATTTGCAAGAATTATAATCTATTTATATCATTGCTTCAAAACTTTTTTCACAGATGTCTTCCAAATCTGAAATTACCCATGATTGCATATTACAGACACAGAACAGTTTGTTTTTAGAGCTTCTCATTATTATGGGATCAAATTTTAGTTTATAAGTTGAAGCTTTAAACAAGTCTCTATGCTTATTCCTGTAGGCTTCATGGGTTTGGATTCTCACTTACTAAATGGAAATCTTGAACCTTGTATTTGCTACATGATAAATCTTGAAAATAGGACTATATTCTTTTTATTATGCTGTCCTGGGAAATACAAAACCTGAATTACAAACTTGCTACTGAATTGCCAGAAGTGATGACCTTGCTTTAATATGTTCATTGCTAAATATCCCTACAAATTCTTATTTTCTTCTGATTCATCAAGAATAACACCTCTGCTAGTGTCAGAATTCATCTGTGGATTATCAAAAATATAAGGAAGTGCTAATTTTTTTTTTCATCACTGTGTTATTCTTTTCATTCAAAGATGGCGAAACGTTCTTTCTCGTGGTTTACATGCAAAGAGCAAAAATTCCTTTAATATTTAAACTTTTGACATTACTGTGCTTTCACTGGGAAAATATGTAAAGCCTTCTGCATATATCTGTTCATTTTCTTGGTGATCATAGATAGCTCCTGTATGACTTGACAGCTTGGATGTTCCCTCCTGAATTAAGTTCAGGCCATTTGTTGGGTAGCAAGGGGAAACTCGTCTGACAGATGCCTACACTGCCAAGCCTCGAAAAGTTCTAACAGCACAATAGTTCCTCTTCAGGAATTATTCCTCTGTTAACAAAAGCCCGTTTTCCCCCAGATAATTAAAAGCGTATTAGGCTAGTTCTAAACTTATTTTTACATAAGGTATAATATAAAAGCTGTCCAAACAGGCTTGCGTTTTAAATATTTCATTATAAGTATTTTAAAATTTCTATAGATTTATGTATTTGAAAATAGAATACTTTACTTTTATGACATCATTCAAAAATGCAATATTAAAAAGCACAAGCCTGTACTACGTGACTACTTACTGTTGCAAAATTGTATATACTTCTGTTATTGCCCGTAGCTTCAGAAATTTATTTTCCACCAGTGTAAAGCCTTCATCGCAAACAATCTGTAAGAATAATATTTTTCTGAATTGTCTCCAAAAATATATATCTCTGTTAAACAACAGCAAAAGGGTTTTAATAGAAGCTAAACATATTCTCAGCTTTAAGTGGCCTTTAAGAGTTTGACACTATTGTCCGCATCAAATATTCCTTCACAATTAAAATGAAAATGTAAGCATTTAAAAAGAAATTTGTGGGGAACATGCAGGTGCTTGCACCAAATCCTTACGTGCTTATTTTGACAGGAACAGAAATTAATTTACATAACACTCTTAATTACTACTGTCCTACAACTGAATGGCAAAACGAGTCCATCTTTTCCTGGGTGGAGTCATAATTTCCAGTGTATTGGCTGAAAGAATATTCTGGTATGAAAAGCTGCAGCACTCCCTGGCTCCTTTATCAACATGCTGGAGATCAGACTGCACTTTGATACATGCAGTGGCTGCACTGTTAAAGAAATTAAAACTTAAAAAAGCAGGGAGGGTAGCCAAGGTCGACAAGGAGTTTTGGGAAATAGCAGGTACCAGGAAGGTTCAGCACGGGAAGGGCTAAAGACATGAGCAAATGAGCTTTGCTCATAAGAATTCACAACACCTACTTCTAAGTAAAACTTGACATCCAGATAGTCGATGTGTGTTTTAAACTGTCTGGCTGCATGGCTGTTATCATATATATATATATATATATAAAATATACTTTGAGCTAGAGGGCCAGGAACTGCTGTTACGTTCTATATATTGTAGGGTACTCACTTCAGTGCTACCTGGAAACTCCTCTGCTCTGTGCTCGGTTTCTGACAGTGTTCATCTAGCACAAATGAAAAAGCTGCTGTATAGTTTTTCCCCCATGAATTGATGACATCTTCCCCAGCAGCAGGAAATCTCTATCCCTAAGTTTTCAGTTGAACAGACAGATTACGTGTGCATTTATTATTTTTTTTTCAGTAGAACCAGCCTCTCTCCTCCTCTTTTGTGCTCAATCTTGTTTGGGGCTCAAAGAAACAGGACAAAGAAGGAGAGTTCATCTATTCCATGGCCAAATCCAAAATCTGTCATTTCAGGGCCTGGTCAGGACAATATATAGAGATAACTCTTTCATCCTATTTTTTCTCTGTTGTTTTTACAATAATATAGTCATTTTGTAGATTCATAGAGTAGTTTGGATTGGAAGGGACCTTTAAGGGCAGTCTAGTCCAACCCTCCTGCCAAGGGCAGGGATATCTTCAACTAGATCAGGTTGCTTAGAGCCCCGTCTAACCTGACCTGAAGTGTTTCCAGGGATGGGGCATCCACCACCACTCTGGGCTATGTGGGCCAGGGTTTATTCCAAATATTCTGTCATCCTTGGGGTTTTTTTTGGGACAGAGGGATTAGAATAAAGTCTTTCTTCAATAACTTCTAAGTTATTAAGGCTCCAGCATGTTGTCCTCTTTCCTGTCTCACTCACCGTTCCTCTTCTGTGCCACCTCTTTTTTCATTTTTTACCTTAAGTTCTATGTCTGATAACACTCACAGAAGCAGAAATAAGTGAATTTTTATCAACGTGCTTGATGAACAAATTTGACAAGCTTCAGAAGAACTGATGAGGTTTAAATTTGCTGAAATACAGTGCATTTAAATACATATATACAACAGAAATCTGTTCCAAAGACTGAGCGTTGTAGGCAGCCTTTAAAAGAGTAAAGGAGAACTAAAATGTACTCAGATGTGTTCTTCTATTGCTATTTTGATTAAAGATATTTCCTTCAAAGAATATAGTAGAGGTTTTGCTGTTGCTGCTTTCAGACATAAACATTCAGATAAAAGGCAACATGGGATCATTTTTAGACAGTCAAGTTGAAATCAAAGAGAATTTCCAACAGGTTGGCAATCCTTATGTCTGACTAAAACCTAAAGCCCTGGTCTGATGCGATTTGGATAAAGAAGTGTTTGAGGCTTTTCTTGACAAGAAAGTGAGACTAAAGGTTTCTTGTCATTTGAATAAGAAGGTTTTTGTAGCTCAGTAAATCAGTTGTTAATACCTCTTTCCTCTTGCCCTCTACCCCCCAAGCCCCCCAGTTGCATATGTGAAAAGTGAATTTAAGAATTTTGTGAGCACAGAATCATAGATTGTCCTATAGCTCCCCTCCCTGATCAAGAGTCCCTCCCCATCTCTCCTGGAGCCCCTTGAGGGACTGGAAGGGGCTCTGAGGTCTCCCCGGAGCCTTCTCTTCTCCAGGCTGAACCCCCCAACTCTCTCAGCCTGTCCTCACAGCAGAGGAGCTCCTGCCCTCGGAGCATCTTTGTGGCCTCCTCTGGACCTGCTGCAACAGGTCCATGTCCTTCTGATATTGGTCACCCCAGAGCTCCAGGGTGAGGTCTCCCCAGAGAGGAGCGAGGAGCAGAATCCCCCCTCACCCTGTTGGCCATGCTGCTGGGGATGCAGCCCAGTGATCTTGCAGATAGTATGGTACACAGGACATAAAAAGAGAGAAAACCAGTGATTTTACTACTTGGATTACTACCTTAGTAAGTAGTAAGAGATGCACCCATATAATCGCATTTAATACAATACAGTTTGGCACAATTGTCCTTCCCTCCTCTGGAGAGACCTAGTTCTGAGGTAGAGGAAGGTCTGAGCAGGCTCTCCAAATTAGAGAAAAGCTTTGACTCCAGAGAAGTATTAGTGACATAATTTGCAGTGCATTATGGGGAAACTCCTTTGTAGCTTTTTGTGTCAGACATAGGTTGTGAATTAATGGAATGTCAGTTTTCCAGCCTTTCCTGTAGTTGAAGCCGTTTAAAAAATATGTCAATTGTGATTCAAGAGAATTTGGCTTTTAATAGCAGAAATCGTGTGAATGTGTGCCAGGGTTTTCTTTGCGCGCTAGATGTGATCTCAGCATTCTTGTGAATTTTCCATGTGGAAATTTGTGTGTTACCTTCATCTGGGAACAAATGCAGGTCTTCGGTATTTAGCCCTGGGTGTGCTTTTCCAGTATCAATTTGTATTAAAATCTATTAAGCACTCCTTCCTATTTTTAAAGGCACTTTCTTTTTTAGCTGTGCTAACTCAATGTCAAACATTTTAAAGAGAGGATGAAGAGTCATGTTTTTATGGGTTCTTTTTCTGTTAATTTCAGTCTTTCAAGTGGACAGTATTACCCCTGTTATGGAATTGCTGAATATCACTGAGCCAGGTATCTAGTGAAAAAAACCTTTGAATTTAATTTATCATATCCAAATGCAACTTAGAGCAGAGTAGTGGTTCACTGTTATATAAACTTAATGTATTGCAAAGTGCCCGCAAAAGAATCCTATGTAGTGTTTGGACTGAACTAGCAATTTAAATAACCAATATCCACACTTAGTTCAGTAGAAACAGTGTTTTACATTGAAGATCATTTTGGAAATAATAAATGGATTTTTCCAGAATTCTCATTTAAAAAAAAAGTAAAAGCAGAGAAAATAATATATTCAGAAAGATAATTTTTTTCCACAATTTTGCACATTTTCCATCTTCTGAATTATTTTGTTTGAGAGGAAACACATCAGAGAAGCAGATCAGCTGCAATGCAATTATTTATGGAAGCAGGTAAAAATCATCACTGTTTTTCAGCTGACAGGCTGACCAGTGCTGAGGCTTTTCCTCATCATGAGCTGGCTATTGAGTCGCTGTCAGTGGCAATAATAAAAATAGTAGCCAATGGACATAGCCTTACATCCTGTGTTTTAACAGATGAAATTGTTTTTTTACATGCATGCTGCCTTTTGAAAATCAAAACCAGGTATGCTCTGACATCCAGCTGGAGAGATGGGAGAACCATCTAACTACTAACAAATAGAAAATCCAGGCAAGATCAAATAGAGCAAAATGACTGCTGGACTTCACTTAAATTTCAGTACTCATTCAAAAAAAAAAAATTGAGAACACATGCACAGCTCATAGACTTCTGAGGTGCCAGGAGTTTATTTCAGGTGAACAATTAAACCGTCAAATCTGTTATACTCAGATCTGCACAGTGAGGGAACTACCCTCTTCAGGTGAACAATTAAACCGTCAAATCTGTTGTACTCAGATCTGCACAGTGCAGGGAAATTCTCTTACCTCTGTGAAACGATCTTTCCTATTAAGTTTAGATTACATATTAGGAATAAATTCTTTGCCGTGAGGGTGGTGAGAGCCTGGCCCAGGTTGCCCAGAGAAGCTGTGGCTGCCCCATCCCTGGAGGTGTCCAAGGCCAGGCTGGATGGGGCTTGGAGCAACCTGGTCTGGTGGGAGGTGTCCCTGCCCAGGGCAGGGGGTTGGACTACACATCTATAAGGTCCCTTCCAACCCGAACCATGCTATGATTCTATCTTCAGACTAAGGAAATGAGTTTTCTTGGCTCTGTGCAGGCAGCAGTTGTGATACGGAGGTTGTACAGTTCTAAACTGTGTGGTACTCATCTTCAGAAAGGGTAATTTTTTCAAGCAGTAAGATCATCCTTCGAATCCTTTCAGGCTGTAGAGAGGAATCCCTAAGATAGTCTTGTTAGAAGGGAAAGAAGCTCACCTCATAGGGAAGCTCAGAGGTAATGTGGATCCCTGGACATGTACAAAATAGCGTATTTCTTGAGCCTGCTGGACCTCAGAGTTTTCAGAGGAAAAGATTAACTGAGCTATTATGAGGTATTTTGAACCACCAGAAATTAAGCAGCAGAAAGAAATATTCCTTTCACTGTTTCCAAAAGGCATTCACTAGTTTTGACCTGGTTTAGTTTTGATAGCTTAGCTTCTCCTGGGCAGCCTGGCTTCATCCCTTGAGTTTAATTTCACTTGACAAGTTGGGATCTTAATATTTGTTAATTAACAGTTGGTTCGCTCATCAAAACTGTAGAGCTCCCAGATGATTGGGTAGTGTGTCCCCAAAGTTGTGCCGTACATAATTGTTGCACCTGTTAGAGAGTCTTGGGGCCCTGAAAGTCCAAGGGATTCCATTCGTTCAGAAACTCAATATATATTAGTGCTTTATTTTTTCTCTGCCTTTAATAAATTCTTAGCCTTGCTGTTCCGTAAGTCATTCCTCTGTGTCTCGCTTGTCATATGCCAGTATCAATTTTCTGATAGAACTAACTGAATTGTTATGGGGGCAAAGAAGTCAATCTTCATTAATTAATAAATTCATTAGAGTACTACTAGAATCTTTGATGATTTTGAAGATGTCCTTAGTTTATTAATGCCATGTTCCTCAATCTAATTAACATATTTTCACATGGTTGTATTGTAAAAGTATTTATTCTTTCTACATGTTTGTGTGTGCAGGATTTCCCTGTATTTTCAACTGTAGAAATGTAGTTGCAGAAATGTAGTTACAGAAATACAATTATATTGCCTCAAATTATGCAGTAACATTGTTATGTGAGCCTCCAAATTAAGCATTATAAATAACTGAGGGCCTTACTTGAATTCACAAATGAGACATTCTTTAGGATATGTAGGAGGGAATAAATGAAGAATCTCAAATCCATTTTAGTAGCAGTTTATAATTTAATTAACTGTTAACCAGTAGACTATAGACTGTCTCCATCTCCATGTTAGCTGCTGGTTTTTAACTAGCCCCATTTAGAAGCACCTAAAGAAAGGAAAAAAAATGTAAATCCCTGGGAGAAAGAAGTTAACTTTGTTTATTTTGTGCTGATTTATAGCACAAGTTTTGGTTCTGTTTCACTCTTTGCTTGCAGAATGATGCCTCCACACATTGTTCTGTCCAGAGTTCCTTGATCCAGCTGAGAAATGGGCAGGAACAAATTTGTATTATTTAGCAGAAAGACTCAACAGTCTCAAAAAGTGAAGCAAAAGACTTTTCATAAGGTTAGAAGTTACTCTAGATACTTAGAGCCGCAGTCTCTGTTCACTGCAATCACTGTTCTCAGACACTGAGATGCATTTCGTTAAATTTGAGAAGTGTGTGGTTCAGAATTTGTGACTCACAAAAAGGTGTTTCTCCCAAACAAACCACGGGAAAAGTAAGCAGATGTGGCAGCAGCATCTCTGAGATTCACGAAAGGAAGGTGATGTACTGGAGCAGCCATTGTTTCAAAAATAAGCATTTCCTAAGGGGGTTTTATGGATTTTTCATTGATGAAAACTGAACTCCTGAAACTGCAGGCAATAGGATGCTTTAGGCAGCCAAGCAAATCAGAATATGGTGCATGGGGTGACTTTTACTACTCCTGCTATTTAAAGTCCTATTTTCTTGAGCTTATTAGCTACTAGTGATCCCTAAGGAAAAATACAATTAAAACTTAATCATACCAAAAGCTGAGGTTCTTCTGATTCAGCGAACTTGTAATCTTTTATATTTAGCAGTTTACTTGTAAATGTCTTAGTACTAAGGAATGCAAGATGTATAAATTAGCTTGGGTTTGCAATAATGCTGCTCCTTCTAACTCGGATGGCATATTTTGTCTACGTGTCTGTAAAACTTTAAGGAATTCTCACTTGCAGCATTTTTTATTTTACTTTTTTTACATCAGAGCAGAACTTATATTCCCTTTAACAATCGTATTGCTCAACCTCTCACACCCAGTCCTGTTCTCCACAGAAGATTCAGACAGTTGAAAACAGGTCAATGTGAAGAATAGAAGCAGCTTTAAAAGAGACTCTGTGCATACAGTTGTGAAAATAACCAGTTGTTGAGGCTTTTTTTTTTTTTTACCCCAAACGGAAAACTAAATGACAAGTATTTGAAACAGATCTTTGTAACACTGGGTGAAATCCCAAACAGTCAGAAGTGCTTGTTTAGAGGAAATTAAATTTTACATTTAAAAATATGAAAATAACATGTTTCTACTGGAAAAAATAAATCAAGGTTCAGTCATTTCAATGTGAATACTTTCATTAATGTTTTGAAATTAAATTTTACATTTAAAAATATGAAAGTAACATGTTTCTGGAAAAAATAAATCAAAGTTTAGTCAGTTCAATGTGAATACTTTCATTAATGTTTCTATACTGTTTTCACTCTGAAAGTTTTTCTAGAAAGCTGTTTCACACATCTCTTCTGTGGTAGGACTAAATTGTAGAACGACTGTAAAAACACAAGAACTTTGCAATGTTACTGCATCATGACACAGGGCACTGCTCCCCTTTTCCTATGTTGGCTTTTTCCAGCCAACTTCAGAAGGGAACATGGGGCAAATCCTACCCCCATTATTGCTTTGGTCACACAGTAGATTAAAAATCAAAAAACCACATACAATGTGCACCATACAACGTGTAACTCTATATTTCAGTTCTTTTAGATGCAACCTAGAACTTTGTCACTTGGCATAACAGAAAGGTAATGGCACTGGTCACACCATTCTAATCTGAACATTTGAACTTCTAACTAATTGTATTAGGCTAAGGTAATTATCTAGTTGTCATTACGACTGCTTAAATTAAGAAAAGGAGAAATTTCCAAATTGAGAAAGTTATCTCACTTCCTGTGAAAAGTTCTTGTTTCAAACAAAGAAGCTTTTTTACTTTAATTGACCGTTTTTTGCCTAAATGGAATAGGAATATATTTGAGGTCTCAGTTTACTTTCTCTACCACTTTTCCTGAAATCCTGGTCTGTTGATTTGACACTACTCAAGTTTTCACGTTCAGTCTCAATAGTAAGCAAGTGTAAACAATCATTTTCAGAATCAAAACATCTGCTTCAGTAATGTGTTTTTGAGACACAATTCTGACAGTCTCTGTTTGCAAGGAACAAAAAAATCTCTGCCTGTTCACAGGAACAAAATTCCAGAAGTAAAGTTGTATTTTGTTCATCAAGAGAGCCTTGAGCTTTTTAAAAACTAGGATTTTCAAAATAGTTAGGGATAATAGTAGTTCAAAGAAAAGAAAAAAAAAGCTTTGTTATTATTTTTCATAGTGGGAGTTTAGAATAGCATCCTTGCTAGCCACACTCTAGGAAGAAATACAATTAAAAGACTCAGAGAGAGTCTTTTACCTTTAGTAATTTTAATCAGTGATACATTTCCATAAACACATTTTTTCTGTAAACAATTTGCAAGGGAATGTATTTCATGCTGTTTTAACATGCTGAGACCCAACTTTATTCTGATACATTCAGGTCTTTTAAAACAACTGAAATAGGACCCATTCTGTGCTTGCTGGAGGGCACCATGTCACAAAGATTATAAAACTATAAACGACTGCATTCTCCATATGACTGGCCTTGAGACATCTAAAATTACTTATTATTAGACAGTTTGCAAATAACCCTTTCAAATCTTTCATCTCATTAAAGCCGTACGTCGTTGGTTACCATGCAAGCGCTACCCTCCAGTTTATCCTGTCTTAAATACCTGTCTGAATTTTTTCCACTGGTGTGACAACACGGTTCTTGGAACTGTTTTGAAAGTGAAATTTAAAATGGCTTCTCCACCCCTGTGTGTGATCTTGTCTTGAGCTCCAGGTGTGTGATCACAGAGCTCATGATGTCAGAGATGTTCTGACACATGGGAAAATTTGGTTTTCCCTGATCAGTAGGCTTGTTCGCCCCAGCTAAAAGGGAACTGAAGGGATGTTCTTATCTATAGAAAGAGCCTTCTGCCGAGATTTATCTGATCTCTATCAAAATATTCTTAGCTATCCATCAAGGTACTTAGTAACACTGTTTCCTTGCAAAGCCTTTTGATACTGAGAAGTTCCATGTAGTAAAACAGGAAGAACTTTTAAAAATCAGGGGAACAGGGGAATCCTGTTCTTTCATTTAAAAAAAAGTGTGTCTGTATGAAGAACTTCATCTCAAGTGGTGGTAAAAAAGAGTTCTTTGGGACTAGAATGGAAATGCCAGTTCATTTCAGCATTTAGATCTTCAACTCTGCATCCAGAAATACTGACTCTGAAATTTGTGTTAGGTGATATGCCCCCTAAATAGTATCTACAAAACAGATACACCTTTGTAAGTGCAGACGTGCTTAATTTCATATTATTTTTGTATCAGCTGTGACTCTACAACTACCTGAAGGAGGGTGTAGCCAGAGGGGGTCGGTGTCTTCTCCCAAGGAACAGGCGATAGGATAAGAGGAAATGGCCTCAAGTTGCACCAGGGGAGGTTTAGGTTGGATGTTAGGAAAAAATTTTGCACTGAAAGGGTTATTAAGCATTGGAACAGGCTGCCCGGGGAAGTGGTGGAGTCACCATCCCTGGAGGGATTTAAAAGCCGGGCAGACGTGGTGCTGCAGGACATGGGTTAGTGATGGGTTTTGGCAGATTTATGTTGATGGTTGGGCTCGATGATCTGAGAGGTCCCTTCCAACCCAGACGATTCTATGATTCTATGACTGTTTTTCTGTAGTCTCTGCTTAAATTCTGAAGCACTGCTTTATTGTAACGGGTCTCATGTATGTTATGCTCTGGCAGCCAGGAGCGATCTGCAGCTCCCAGACACACGGGTGCATGAGAAGAACACAAAGTGGGACTAAGCTGCTAAATCAATCTGGTGACTCAAAGATTTCCAAGACTTCTTTCAGGTGCAAACAACCCCATTCCATTATAGTATTAGCATTTTTCTATTCTCCTTGTATCACACAAGCATCAGGAAGGGGAGAAATCCAGAGACCACTAGCAATAACAGATAATTTGATAGCCCAAGTGCACAGACCAGCAGTATCCTGTCCATAAAAAGAAAAAAAATACCAAAACCTGACACTTGCTATGAGAAATCCTGTTTCCTGGG
This sequence comes from Calidris pugnax, assembly GCF_001431845.1. Taxonomy (NCBI): domain Eukaryota; kingdom Metazoa; phylum Chordata; class Aves; order Charadriiformes; family Scolopacidae; genus Calidris; species Calidris pugnax. Next base: position 8,380,205 of record NW_015090868.1, on the reverse strand, counting down.
TTACATTAACTTGCAATAAGAGTGAAATGTGCTAATGATTGTCACTGATTGCTCCTTTACCAACAAGTTTCAACTTCTCTTTTTATTTGAGGACAGTTTAACAGGATTAAGTCTTCTTTTCTTTTTTCTGTCTTCCATTTATATTGGAGTTAAGTGTCCCATGACTTCTACTTATTAGAATTGAGATCCCTTAATTTATTTTCTCTGCCCTTTTTTGCATGGCTTTGTTTAGGCTGTGGTGGTGTCCTGTTGGTATATATTCTGCCCTTTTTTGCATGGCTTTGTTTAGGCCCGTGATGGTGTCCTGTGTCTTGCTGTTGTTCTGGCTTCTGCTAAACCAACCACCAGCACAATGTTTTTTCTGCTTCATTCTGATTTGTTTATCTGTCTTATTCTATGTCTATTGAAGGACCATAGACAAATGAACAGAATTCTTGCTTTTTCCATCAAATCCAACTCTTTCAACACATGCATTTCCCTTCATTGTCCCATAGGTTATCATGCATCACTCTGTGTGTGTGTGTGTGTGCATGCGTGCGTGCATCCATACATTATACATACATATAGAAATACACATGGGTATAAAGGATATGCAGTTAAAAGTCTGGTTTTGTATGTAGCAAGTGGATCAGTGAATGTTTTGAAACGAAGAGAAAAAACAAAAATAAAGGTGCCTTTTAAAGTAGCAGATATTAATTTCTATACTTTTCCTGTACCCATCTATACAAATACCCAGAGAATATAAAAAAATTAAGTCATTTCATTGTTAATCTAAATGTGAGTCAGTTGGAACAAAATTCTTTCTTTCAGAGACTTATCCTGTGCCAAAATGTTATGCCCTACATGTTTTGTGCTAGGAGGTGGGGGGGTTTATTGCTTTATTTCTTTATTTCTTTATTCGTACAAGATTGCAATTGTATTTTGTGTCAAGTTTGCCTTTTCGCCTGGCATTTTGTCTGTCTGTGACTAAATGAAAAACAAGTTTGTAATTATTAATACAATAGCATTACATACTTTGTAAAGCAATATAGGAATCAACGATAGGACAAGATTTAAGACAAAGAAAAATTAAGAAATATCGTAGCGTCATACAGCTCTTCCAGTTAGAGTTCCATGGATACAAAGGGCAGCTGTGAGGGGTATTTCTATTAATTGATTTTGGTCCATTGCCATGTTTATTTGAAGAATCAGCAAGTAGCAACAGTCAGCAAGGAAATAAAAACTTGGAAATCAGATTTTTTTTATGACTTTTTATTGAATTAGTGACTTGGCCATTGTCGTGGAACTGACTGGGCTCCGCCAGGGCACAAGCTATTTCCCTTCAAAACAACCTGATCAGAATGATTTCTTTTGTTACACTTCTGGATGTGACCTTATGTCCCAGCGGATTGTGATGTTCTGTGTGAGTGACTTCCTCCCTCTCCCTTTGTGCACGTGTGTGTAGTTAGTGATTCTGTCTATTAGACCAACCAAGTAAACAGTGTTTGCCTTTGGGGAGCAGAGATGTGACACTGGCAGTGGTCTGCAGTTGCTCCCTGTCACTGTCGTTTTGGGGTCGTTTTTTCCCCTCTTTTTTTTCCTAAAGTTTTGCTTTGTTTGATGAAGGAAAACATTTTTTGCCTGCGATAAGGTCTAATAAGGCAAAATTTATAAAACTTGTTTTAATGATCTATTTTAATTAGGATCAAAGTTATAAAATTCAGATATTTTTTTTAAAAAACAATTTTTTTTTTTCTAGGAATGTTTTTAACTTATCAGTTAAAATTGTTGTATTTTCACACTCGATAAGGGACCCTGACAGAAGAACTTTGACTTTTTCTCTATGTGAATGCTAACTTTCATTAATAACTATGGGCATGGCATGAGTTTTCTTTGAACCCTAGGGATTTCTGGATGTACCTGCTGCCAGGGGATTTTCCCGTCTGTCATGAGTTGCTGGAAAAGTCTTTTGGCCACATCCTTGGGATCCTAACTCTAAAGGAGCTTGTGTGACTGCTCTGGTTGCTCCTGAATGCCACAGAAGTATGGTTTAGATGCTAACATTTGCTAAGTCTTTTACTGTTTTGTAGTCTATTAGGTGAGAAACACAAAAACATAAACTAAAATTAATTCCTAGGAGTGTGCTTGACAATAAACATCATTCCTTACCCTTAATTAACCTAAAATGTCCTATTAACTTAAGCTTGGATTCTTTACCTAAGATATTTCTGGCTGTTACTTCTCCACCTCAACTTGTTTAACACCACCCTCCTCTGAAAAGAAAATAAGGGTGAAAAGGGCTAAAGATAAGACCCTTTCTGCTGCTCTAATGCACCAATCTTGTTTATTCCCCTAATGAAAGCATTCCTTCTCATTGTCCCTGTTTTCATACCTGGTACCAGCTTTGTTATTATTTTACTCACTTCTACCCTTCTCCTTAAGATCTGGTAATCAATATTTCATTTGAATGTCTAAATTCCTCCCCTTCCTCCTCATCTTACGGCTGCTTGTCCCTCTAGAGGCTCCTGAATGCGTAGTCTTCATCCGTGATTCATAACAAATCTTACTCTGTAAGCATCATTTAAAGACAAAATATGGCTTTACAAATGGGGAAGGTAGAAATGCGGTGTCTAATGAGGGTTTTTCTCCCGTGTCTGCACTCTTGATTTTCCTATTCTCTTTTCAGACACTACACCACAGCACAGTGATAAAGATTTCCCATGAAATCTCAATCACTCACTCCACCTTAATTTTCCGTCATTTGATTCAAGGTCATTTGCTGTGGTCATTATCTGTCCAACTTGTCTTCTGCTATTCTGTACGCATTTTATAAAGCTTGGCTTTTCTGCAGGAGCTTTCCTGTGTGTTTGTTAATGTATCACGTTTCTGTAAATCAGTTCAATTCATTAATAATTACGTTATTGTTCATGAAGTGAAATCTTCTTTATCGCTGTCCTACTGTTTATATATTGAAGGAGGCCACTGAGGATTAAAACATAATGAGTTTACACTGCAATGCAATTCTACTTTTAAAAATAGGAGCTTTAAAAAAAAAGTAATAAAACCAGATTTTTTTAAAATGTGCATGTTTACTTTTGGTAAACATTATGCATCTTATTTTAGGTATGAACACCAAGGATTTTTTTTTTTTAATAAAGAAAAAGAAAAGAAGACTTTCAAAAGCACTGAAGTGCTGTCTGGTTTTGTGGAGAGAGTTCCTGTCAAGCAATTTATTTGAATATTTATTTTAAGAAAGCTATATTATTGCTTATTAATAAAATAAGATATGTCAATTTGTGTTACTCCTGGCTCTTGCAGTGAGATACCTCATTCATGGTGTCTATAGTATCAATAGTACTTAAATCGCATACTTTGCATATTCATGCAAGAAATAGTTTTTTATTTGTGTACATGCACATGTTGACACACAGAGAGCTCTTAAAGTGTTCCTATAGCATATACAGAACTATGACGTGCATATCTGGGAAACAGGTAGTTTGGTTGTTTAAACAAGCATTTCTTTATAAATAGCTTTGATATTGACTGACTCCTAATTTTTTTTATGTTTTCTTTGTGCTTTTAAATAATTAAACCCATGTGCGTTAGATATTTTTCATTACTGTGGGGAAGGCATGTGTAATAAGAGTCCTACATAATAAGGAATTTTGCACAACAGGTGAAAGATAAATGCAGTACTTTCAGATTACTCACAGAAAGAGTTTATCAGTAGATTTCCTGCTTGCATATAGTGTGCAAATATATATGAGGAATTACTACCAAAAAATAAGTAAAAAGATGCCAGTGTTAAAACTGTATAGAATAAAAAGGAGACTGATGACAAGACCTATGTTTGTTAATTTTTAGGGGTAAAGCATCAAAATTGGTATTTTTTTTCCATTCTTATTTTCCAAAAAAATAGAGTGTTTCCATTAGAAAATATGCCACTCAAAAAAAAAAAAAAAAAGAAGAAAGTTTAGATTTCTTTGTATTTGCTCTTATTGTTTTCAGCCTAAATTCTGTATTGTTTTTTCTAGTCACTTTGTGGCCTTTTTCCCCCAAATTATGTAGTCAAAAAATGTATTACTGTTTACCAATACCAGAACAATTATAGAAAGTGTAAAAATAATGGACATCTTGTTAGAATTTGAATACTTTGAATAATTTGTCTAATTGACCTTTGATACACAAAAGAAGAAAACAGTGATAAATTAAATATCTGAGGAATATTTCAATGCTAAGCGTGGAGTAATAGTGTTCTGCCCCCCCTTCATGAGGTTGAAGCAGATCAGCAGTAATTAAAAATATTTAGATTTGTGTAAGATGAGAGATTGTTTTTGCCTAAGTTATGGGGGAAATATTGATAAACTTGCTTCAGAATATGAAATAATTGCTGCTAGAGACTGAGGAGGAATTCTGTCCCGTAGTAGTAATCCATTCATTGGTTATTTTTTATTTATGTCATTTGAGTCCTTTAACCGTACTAGAAAAATTCTGTTTCTTAAATTGTTTTTTAGATTGAAAGAAAGGAAATGGGGTAATGCAGAATAAAACTGCTAGCTGTAAATTAGAAAAATTCTGTTTCTTAAATTGTTTTTTTGGATTGAAAGTAAGGAAATGGGGTAATGCAAAATAAAACTGCTAGCTGTAAAGCTCTCCAACCTTCTACAGATATATGAGCACTTTCACTCAGAATTTGAATAGGAGTAAAGTTTGGCTCCAAACTTTACTTTGGCTTAGCAAAAGGATTGGCTACAAAGAAAGCACATCATGAATGTATTCCTACTGTCCCTCTAAGAGAAGATCTTCCTTTTGTCCTTCCTGAGACACACGTAAGGCATCTCTAAATATGATCCATAGCTTGAGAGAAAAGTTCTGTCTTCTCTATCTGCCCAAGGAGTAGACATTGATTTTGTTTCCAGAACTTGGTCTTGCATTGTACCTGCACTGAAATTCCCAATGCACGGGCAGATGGGTTCCTGCCTTCTGCTTGGGCTCCTAATAATTCCTAGTTCTCATAGTTAATGGCAGAAAGATGACCTAGTACAAATAGTTAATGGTGAAAGATGAATCTAGTGCAAATCATAGCGATTTGTAATTTAAGAAATTTTTTTTTTTGGCTTTATTGAATTTCATAATTCATTTTGTTGAGACAAATCCTTAAGTAATATCAGGAAAGGACTTGAAGACAATATTTATAGCCTTGTGTAATATCTACTCGCTACTTACTGAACACTACTGCTATTATCACTTTGTTTTACCTTTTTTCCTCTGTGGCTTATTCCCCAGTATTAAAGTTCAGAGGGTAACATTACAAGTGGAATTATAAGGTTAATTGGATTTGATAGGAAGAAACAAAATGAAGTTGGATTTTTCTTTATAGCCTATTTTTTGGTTTGGTATAGCAGTTGCCAAACTACTTTTAGTCTATCCCAGCAATCCTTCAAATTTTGCACAAATAAATCTATGTTAATTATATTAAAGAATATGAATATAGGAAAGAAACTCTTAAAAATTCAGCACACTTGCTTACATTACCTGTAAATAATCCCTGGTTCTAGAAAAGTCTATTACAAGACCATTAATTCCACATAAAACAGTTATCAGTAGTTTAGTGATTCTGCACAGAGCACGTCAATGTCATTTACTCAAAAATCTGTACAGATTTAGTGACAGTGGGTGGATTTAAGAATCTGGGACTTATTATAGTCTTGGTTTTTGAGAAGGAGCTGCTGATTTATGGATCATATATAGAACCACCAAAAAGCAACCACTTTGTTCCCTTTTGCTATTGTATCTTCTTAGAAAATTTTATCAGTACTATTGCATTATTCTTGCTCCAAATTAATTAGTGGCTGAAACAGCTGGAAAGGGAAGCTGTGCTTCCAAAACAAATAATAAATTTTCTGTTGCTAAAAGCAGTGGTTATTTTCTTACTTTGTTTTCTTTTGGTTTTCTGTCCCTTTTATTTTGGTTTTCTGGAGCAATTGTGCCTGGTTTCTAATGTGCTATCTTACATTCCTGTGCCTGCTGGTATGTAACTTTTAATTGCCATCCAGTCCAAACATAACTAAGCTTACTGGGTAGGATAAATTTGTTTTGTTGTAGAAAATATTTTAATCATATGCAAGTTGTTGTTTTGTTGGTTTTTTTTTTACAAAAATTGTTGAATCCACTCTGCACAGTATCCTCATTTAAGATGGAAGATTTGCTGTAGGATGGATATTTCTAAGTGTACTAAATGGCTTTATGATTTTAATAGTTTTAGAAAGTTATGAAGAAGTTAGTTAATTGTCCAGTTACTGATGTTAAATACATGAGGATTGAGGGAGCCATACATTCTTAGAGGCTGTTGGGAAAACACTCAAATATGCATGTATTCCTTTAGAAAACTTCTTTTTGTTTAAACTTTTCATTGGTAGTACTGAAGCTAATTTTGAGCAGTTTTAGAAGAAAGAATAGTGCCAGTCTCTAGCAATATTAGTGCCGCTATGTGGAAATTTCCTAGATTTTTGCAGGCAGTGGCAGATGTTAAGAGGACTCAACTGAATGATTTCTTTCTATCCCTTCTGAAACAAGGAATGCAAATACTGCCTGTAAGTGTATCACAAACCAGACGTATATAACAGGTTAGATTCACAGCTTTCTTTAGATTCATAGATATATTTTTTTCTTTAGATTCACAGATGTTTTTTAATATGTAGCATGAATGGAAATTATTGTTTTGCTGGATTTGCTATGAAAGCCTGAGAAGTTAGCACTGCTGCACTGCAGATCCAGAGTGAGCTTATGCTTTCCAACAAATGCTGCACCTTTGTCTTGGGCACTTTTGAACTCTCATTCCCTTTTAATTAATTAAGTCAATTTTAATTTCCTTACCTTTTCCAAATAAGAAACTCCAGGGAGCACTTTGAGGAAATTTCATTTGCTGCATATTCCCTGTTATCAACCCCATCAGACTGAATAAAAGGCAGAGAATGCAGTTTGGCTTTCATTACTTGATATAACCTAGATTGTCATAGAGCGGAAGCTGCTCTTTTGACCTGGTTTGCTCAAACACTCTTTCAATACTAGTTAAAAAACACATTCTGTGTTGTGTGTCCCCCTTCTCAAATCACACTTTATTTCAATGATTAAACCCATCTTTAATTCATTTATATGAATGAACAGTCTTTACTCAATACTCTTGGCTACATCCTGCCTTGAGAACGTATCACAAACCACTTTATGCTGCTTCCATGTCCTCTGAATGGCTTGGGATAAATATTTGGGAGTTGGGCTGTTGTTAAGTGGTGCTATAACTTTGGGGTTTAGGTTTATTGTACCTTTGGATAAGTTCCATTGTCTTCAAATTAATTTTCATTCAAAGAGGGTAATATATTAATTTACAGTGATCCAAATGGATGATGCAATTAAAATGTTTGTGAAAAATAGATAAATAAAGAAAGAAACCCACAGTGAATCTAGTTACAATCTCTCTGACCTCGAAGAAAGAAACCCACAGTGAATCTAGTTACATGATGAGTAAATCTGAGAGACCTCTCTCTGTCCTCATGTCCAGGGAGAAACTTCCTGCATACCCTTTCCTGATTCACTTGCCAGGGATTTAGTCTTAGCACACACTTTTTATCCCATTTTTCAGACCTGAGAATCTGTACACTCTTTTGGAGTGAAACCACTTGAGGAATCCTTCAGGATTACAATCAGCTTGAATTCATTTTGCTCATTTCCATTTTTCCCTGCTAAAGCACATCATCACTTCTAATTCATTCAGAAAGTAGTCTTAATAGTCTGCTTTTGAGGAGACAGAAGTTAGTTTGCCAAACTAGCTTATCTTCTTCTGTTTCAAGTAACTATTTCACTTAACAGCTTAAACTCCACACTTCACTGACTCAGGGGTGTCTCCATCTACTGACGGACATATTTCTTACCTATCTGTACGGCAGCAAGTATGGCCGATGAAGTATCTAATTGTGATTAATACTTCAATTCATTATGACTGAAACTGGATATGATGGCCTCTGGGGGAAAATGGTTGGAATCTTATGAGTTATTATATTCCAAAAATCCATCATTTAGAGACACTAAGCTTCACCATTTAGCAAGGTAGAGAATTCAGACTGTTTGGCCAGATGGCCTTAGGCAACAGCAGATATATATTAGTGTTTGAGAGGCTTTGGGACCTCTGGAAGAAGAACACCAGGCAGCAAAAATTCACAAAACGTGAATTCCAAGTAATAAAGTCAAAGTTAGAACAAACATAAATAAATGTGTTAGGAATGTCAAGAAAGGCAATGAAAAAAAACCCAATATGTATAATATAATAATATAAAAAAATATAGAAAACCCAATATATATAATATAAAATATAATAATATAAATATAATAATATAAAAAGTAGTTGCTTTGCCATTGTCTTGACCGAGGCTGGCTGGTTATTCCCAGGAACCATGGCAGATACAATATCTGACTCAGATGGGATGCAGCATCCTTTATGCCAGCATTAGAAAAGACAAAAACCACCAAGCAAACCAACAGCCGAGCTTGAGATGGAGTGAAAATGCATTGAAATAGAAATACCACTCTGTGCACACTAGCAAGTAAGGAGTTTTTTTCACAGGCACACTGAAGAACAAAACTCACCACAAAATCAAGGAAATCATGCAGAATTCCTCTACCTGTGAGCCCTCAGTGCTCTTTTGGGTGAGGGGTGTTTCAGTGTGATTACACCTGACTTCTTTGTTGTTACCCACAGGCTTTCATGTATTAATTTTTGAAAGTCACCTGGCAATTTGATTCCATCAGCCTTCATTTTTACTGTCCTCTAATTCCAGAGGCATTTTTGTGCCTTGTCATGCGCATAAAACAATGCAGTGTCTGACAGACGTGGACATCCAGATACGCTGACTGCAGTCAGGTACCATTTAAAAACACTTAAACTTCACTTCATAAAAAAAAAACAAAACAAAAGGCCTTGAAATTCAGCAGTGATCCTGGAGCAGGCCAGCAACATCAGGAAACATCAGTGCTTGTAGCTTGATATGTGTCAGGTTGCAACAGAACCAATTCTGTAGACTTTATACCGCCGTATGTGTATGATGTGTATGTACAGTATGTTATCATTTTCTTTCCCTAGTCCCCTCCATTACTATCTGTTGGCTTCTCAGATGTTCTGTAATTCTTCTTGAATGTATTCACACACAAAGCAAAATGATTGGAGTGCCTGTACAATTTTATATTTTATAATATATATTTCTATATAGATATTTATATATTATTTTTCAGTGCTTTGGAAAAGCAGCAGCAACTGAGAACACTCACCCTTTCCTTTATGCTCAATCAGGTTTTGAGCAGAGTCAGGATAATTTTTTCATGGGATCTGCCAGGCAGGATCTTGTTTTAATGGCACTCAGCCATGGATTGTTAGAAAAAAAGCTGACTTTCTTCAGCTTCCAGAAATCTCCAGCTTAGGGAGAATTGTGGGCTACAAGTTGTGTGTTTTAATTTACTAGCCCCTTCATCACTCTTTCTGCTGTTAATTTGCTGGTGGAAGAAGGTACGTCCTCAGTATTTCCTATGCCATGACATGCACATTTAGAGTTTAGCAATGGAGGTTTTCTTACTGGTTTTGTTGGCTTACTTTTAGTATTGGTGTTGTAATTACAGTTACATTTCCTGCTTTAGTGCACATGTATAATCTACTGTATTTTTTTTTATTTTGAAGTAAAAGGGGAGCAAAAAGAACTGTTAGCATCTGGCAACCACACCTTGATTCATCCGAGCCCCCAGAGTCTTGGTATGGTGCATTAATTTTTCAGTTTGTAATTTGCCAGCTGCATTTAATGGAACCAATTTTCATTACATCTGTTCTATGGTTCAAAGAGCTCTTTTAGTTGCCAAAGGGGGCCAGCTTCACATAGATTCAGAGAGGGTGCTAATACACTGTATCTTGAAGTATTAGATAACTAGGGATGGTTTTATAGCAAACAGATTATTTTTTTTACAGAGGCAAATTCTATATTCATGACTTGCCACTATTAGAATTCAAATTTAAACTGCTTAAGTCTCTTCCTCAGGAGCCATATATTGATTTTCATGTAATTTTCTTCATAATACCCTCTGATTACTTATCTTTTCAATCAATGATATATTTCTGTTTATTGGTGAAAGAAGACATAATTATACATGAGTAAATCCTGTTTTTAAACTAAGAATAGTTCAGAAAAGTTTTATAATGAAATACTAAAAGGTATGAGGAATAACTCTGTGTCATTTTGAGCACTAAGACAAGGCATTTTTTATAGCGAAACAAACTCGCATTACCGGGACAACCGCACACGTTGTGCATAATTTTAAGCTTCATAAAATGTGGAGCAGTTGTATGGTATTAAATTTAAGATTCCAGTTGACAGCAACTTTCAATGAAAAGGTTTTTCCTCATGGGCTGAAGAAAATTTGAAATGTTCTACTACGCTTTGAAGTTCTAAAGCATCAGCCATATGAGAATTATAAAGCATTAATCCTGAAGAGTTTCCACCTGACAGTCATGAAATAGCATACCTGTGTGAAAAGTGACTCAGTTTTACTTCCTCAGGCGATACTTTCCTTTTTTTCTGCTGCTTCAGAAATATCATGCATCATGTCGTAGTGAGAAGATGGCCTTGGAATGACTGGATCCCTTTGAAATCACTATCACTGTATTTATCTAAGGCATTTCAATGACATTTGTCAAAGTTGTTTATTCTAGGAGTTTTATTCCAGTTTGATAAGCCATGTGAAAGTTGCTCCACAAAAGTAATCAAGAAGTTATGTTCACCGTGTTGTTTTAAACAGTTGTTGTTATGTAAGGCTTTAAACATAATAGAAGGAGCAAACATATTAGCAAGAGTTCGCGTGCAATTTAAGAACATTAGGCACAAGTTAATGTGTGTACAACACTCACTTTCTCACCAGTTCACTGGCTTCTTTGCTATCAGTGGGATTATCTCCTGGTGATTTCAGTCAGGATCGGGGCCTAAAGTAAGAGATTGTCATTTCTGGAAAAATTTGTTTCCTTATCTGTGAAATATTTATGTTTTTTTCTGAAGGGCAAAAGCACACATTTGCTGTTGCTCTTTGACTTTACTAATGCACCTGTTCTGCTTCCAAAAAGTGGTATTTGAAGACACTTGCTTTTTCTCTCTATTGCAATACTTTGTGTATTATAAAATCATAGAATCCCAGGTTGGAAGGGACCTCAAGGATCATCTGGTCCAATGTTTCTTTGCAAAAGCACAGCAAAATAGCTGCATGTGTAACAGTACGAGTGACAGATTGACACAGAAAAGGATAAATCATTTTTCAAAATAATCCAGTTGTGGTTGGTAAGCTATGGTCATTTGGAAATGTTTTGGGTTTTAAAAGGATAAATCATTTTTCAAAATAATCCATTTGTGGCTGGTAAGCTATGGTCATTTGGAAATGTCTTTTTTTTTTTTTTCTTTTCTGCTACTGAACAAAGCATCAATATTTCGAGATCCCACTTTTTCTTGAGATCTGGTTTTACTACCAAAACAGTCACCATGCAAAGCTCTTGCCAGTCTTCCACTGGTTTCCTTTAAATTCCTGTCTCAGAACTGCTTTTGCTTCAGCCACTCAGAAAATCCCAACTCAGCTTTTTCCTAGAATCCATAACAGCTCATAAGAAAAATTAATTTTCAGCCAGAATGCAATGGGAACTACAGCAGGACAGCCTCAGTCAGCCGTACTTTGAATAGATGCTTGACTAGTAAAAAGGAAAGCAGAGGGACCAGCATTAAGTGCTTCTCAGAACACTAAAATTGACAGATTCCAGTTCGTAGATTTAACTTCACTTAATGTCATGTCCTCAGAAAATAAGATTTTAAGGAATGAAAATCCCTTTAAGATCATGTCATAAAATCAAAATTCAACCTGAAACATTTTCTTCACATAGATCTAGTTAGTAATATTCAAACAGTATTCAGCTGTTTTCCTCCACTTTATGTAAGTAGGGATGACATTTGATCCCCAACAGTCTACATATTAAGTTAAACATTAAATTTACTGGTATATAAATATTTTTAGGAGTCTTGCTAAGAAAACATGAAAGGAATAGAAAGGTATGTATATTTGTGATAGATTGGACTACTTACAGGTAGGAAAAAGTTAGGTGTTCCAGGTAAATAAATAAACTGAGGGACTAAGGACTGGATACTGCTAAGAGTGTGCAGAGCACACAAGCTCTCCTTGCTTTTGGTTACTAGTTTGTGTTCTGTTCTCTATTGAAGTTGCCCAGTTGGTCTGTGGAAGTGTTCCTTGATGATTTCCGAGGGACTGAAAGTAAAATCATCCAGTGAGGACTTCTGTAATTCTATAGAGAGCACATTTTCCTCTGAGTGGAGGAAAGGCCTCCTTAGGTGCTTTGTCACTTTTCCAAAGCACATAATTCCTAAATATACGTATCATCCCAAAATGCAGTTTTTCTTTCTTTACAGTACAGACTTGCCCCTGTGCTGAGTGAGTATGGCTCAGTCCACATACTGACTTTCCGTGGCCTTTTGATTAAGATTTAACTCTTGTGATTGAGATGTGGAACAGGGGCATTGCTCTGTCAAAATCAAGATGGTGAAAATGGAAAGAAATAAGTAAGAATAACTTACATTCTTATCTGATGTGACTAATCAACCAAAAACTTACAACGGTTTCTTACTAATGGGGGCAGTGTATTTAATTTATCCTTGACTGGACTCAGTGACACAATGGAAGGTACCAGATACAACCAAGGACTTAGGACCGTACAAAGCAGAGACTGCACTTGAGGTTCTCCTTCCTCCCTTCTGAAGTCAATGCTAACTCCTAACCTACAGCATTATGTTTTCTCCCGTGTCTGTCTTCACTTTCTGGCCCCATCCATCATTCCACTCCCTAACATGTAGGTGGCTTTGGTTTTGGGGCAGGGTGAGGGAAAAGGAGAGTTTGAGATTTAACTTTTAGGGTCTAAATTAAACGTCAGGTTTCTCACATGCTGATGAGTCCACTAGCCTGTCTGTAGGTGATACTGCGTAGGCTGAATTTATTTGGTCTGATATTTTATTTTTAATTTTAATTTAATTTAATAATTTAAGTTGTCTAAATAGTCTTCAATATTCTGTCCTTCCCAAGGCTTGCTCAATACTCCTTTCCTCATATGCTACCACTATCATGGAAAAAATCTCTTTTCCTTTATGATTTTTAGTCCAGGTTGAAATAAAAGCTCTCTTTCACAAATCTTTCTTCTGTTTAGTGAGTCACTTTCCCTGTTTCCACTGTGCTGTGCTGTCTCTTTGTGTGCCTGACTGAAGCCCCATCCCCTTTCAGCTCTTTTGAATACTCCCTTTTGTGCCTTATTTGATACAATAGGTGGCTTTTGGTTAAGAATGTGGTCTTATGTAAATAGTGTGGTTATCTGTGTTTCTTTTCTGACTTAAATTTCTTTGACATTACAAGTTGGTCTGGAGCACAGAGTAGGCTACAGAACTTAGACCTCGGAATAAGGTCCTTAAGGTGAGATTTTGCCTGATTTCTGAGTAGAGTAGGATGTGCAACATCAGTGGTACCACAACTAGTTGTTGTTCTTGTTTCCTTTGTGCGTATGGAATAAAATACGTTTTTCAGCAATGTCCAAGGTACCTGACAAAATTGCTAACATGAATTTCTGTTCTCTTAACTTTTCCATTAAAAAAAAAAATAATTTTTGCATGAACATATTTAAATGCAAATCAAAGCAGTCATCTTTCTATATTTTTATTTATTATTAGTACAGTTGCATGTGAACAGCTATAATACTTAGGACCAGCAACAGATTCATTTCTGCAGAGTAATACCCTGAGCATCCCATTGACTTCAGGGAGTTAAAATTGTGTGACAACTCTGAATCTGACCGATTTAAAATGAATTAGATTACTGTTAATGTAGTTGATTAATGTTGCATATAAGGAATGCTGAAATAAAAAATTGATTTAAATCATTGTATTATGTTTTAAAAAAATTAAATTCCTTCCTACTTCGATAGTGCAGTATGTAATGGTGTTGCTCTGCAATATTTTAGTTCAGTTAAATGTCTCATTAAGAAAAATCAACTTGCTGATTTATCATTGCTTTGCTGAGTAAATTTTAATGAGCGAAATTTCACTAATGAGCAAAATCCATTTTCCAAAGAATAATTTTTCTTTTATGGAGGCTGAGTGCATTTGTAATAGGCATGTTTAGGTTTAAAATCATTATTGCTCCTACATCAGTTACTATTTACTGTATATAAGAAGAATATTTTAATGAAATTTAGGACATTGATTCTTTATTTTAAATATCTTAATTATTTGAAGTATTTTTAAAAGTGTTGGACTGCAACCTTCCATAAGTAAGTAGCTTTTCCATATTGTATATTTCAGTGAAATAATCTACATTTATATATTTATCTCAACTTAAAAATTATCAAATTAATTGGACTGGACACAATGCTAAAAAAATGTAGACCTCACAGCCTTTTCCATACTGACCCAAGGCATTTTGAAATGTAGTTTGAGATTTAGTCTTAACATGAGTTATCACACCTTTTTTCCCCGCTACAGCCTTTTCCATACTGACCGAAGGCATTTTGAAATGTAGTTTGAGATTTAGTCTTAACATGAGTTATCACACCTTTCCCCCCCCCCAAATATATACCTATTTTTAATTCAATGTAACTACACCCCTGTCACTGGAGCAATGTATTCTGCAATAGAGACCAAGCAGGTGTGCGAAGGGAAGTTTTCTTCAACATTTAGAAAAGAGGAATATTCAGTTCTGCAGCCTAAGGCGGTTAGTTTCCCATGTGTTTCTGTTTTTGGGGTAAGGGAGACTCGTTTTAAGGCTCATACAGAAGAGAAACATGGTGAGAATCTGTTGTACAGATTCACTTCTGTGTTACTGTTAAGACAAGTTTTTAATTACAGGTAGACCATCTAACATTACGGTTAATTGCCTGCGATTGCTTCAATTTCATTTCCTTGTAACTTATGACAATTGTAAATTGTTTAGGCAGAAGTTCTAACCACTTTGAATCAGGGGACAAATAATAAATGCTTGAGAAAGATAAAATGGTCTATTCTCTCAAGGAGGTAGATACCCAAATTTCAAATGATCATATAATTTAAAAGGTATTTTATTTTATCATTAGTTTAAATGCATGAATAAGTATTCATAGGTTAGTCTTAATTTTTGCCTTTTGCAGTTGTGAGTGCTTTAACATTAATGTGTTAATCCTAGTTAAATCTTGCATTTGGTTTCTATTTCTCTGATGTAACCTGTTGTTTATAATGGCATGGTAATACACTAAGGGATTGAATAATACATAATCTATAGAAAGACAAAAGCAGGGTAGTTTTACGATGAAACATATCTTGCTAATTCCAGTCTGGTTTTCACAGACATATTTACTTATGTATCCATCTATTAATTTGATTCACGTTATGAAGATACAGATGAAATAGATGCAAATAGTGGGGTACATAATAGGAATAACAGAAAAAAAGAAAAGAGCAAGGGGAACACCAAAGAGAGATGCACACCTTATGTTGACAGCTATGTGGGAAGGAAGAGTATGGCATGATATGACAAGGCATCACCAAAAAAAGTTGGGGAGCAAGTGGGGTGGGAAGGAGAATGAGGGGAAGGCTGCTCTGTAACCCCTCCCTATTCCCCACCCAACAGCTTCTCTTTTCTGAGGCAGATGAGACAGAAGGATCTGCTGTGCTCTACTAAAGCACAAGTTCCTCTTCCAGCAGCACAGTGATGAGGTTCAGGAGCTGATGGAAGAAAGAAGTGTTCAGGAGAGTGACTAAGTAGTCTTGAAAATGGCCAAAAGAGAGTCTGTAAATTGTAGATTCTCTGGTTTTATTTGGGTGAATCTGCTCAGTTGTCGTGGTAGCAATAGGTCAACTGTCTGTCGATATCTTATTGATATGAAATTAATCTAAGTATCTGGTCCTTAAAGCACAACATACCCTTGTAGCTCTTTCTCAGTTTTACAAATCCAATATAAAATTCTCCAGGGTGCCATTTTTCATTATATTTCTCAAATGATGCTGTAGTTTTTATATTTTCTTCAACATTGTATTGAACACTGTTTAAAAGACAATGCCATTCTCAAAGATCTCTTTCAATTAAAACCTGGAGAATAACATGAACAAGTATTTCAAAGTGGATCAATTCCTGGCGTTTTGGATGAAAACTAACATTTACATTTTGTTTTGTTTTTCTCTCTTCAGAAGTAGATTTTCCTGTTTCAACAGTCTATAGCTAACAGTTACTTAAGAAGAACACATTCAGACTAGCTTACAAAATGTGGGACAAAACACTGAGATTTTGTAAAAAGGATAAGAAGTTAAAAGAGTCTCATTTTGAAGGACACATGATAAAAATACCTGTATTGAATTTCCTAGTCATTAAGAGAATAATGGCTACTCACATTTCCCAAATGCAGTCGTCCAATGTTTAGAGAAATCTTTATTAAGAAAATGACCAGACATAAAAAAGTCCTTCTCTTGTAAGTGTAGGCATTTAATTGACTGCTCTGATCATTAAAATAAATTAGACTACATTCTCCACAACTCCCCATGGAACTTTTATCTCAAGAGAGAATTGTAAAACAATTCAGTCTTGCAAGGCAAAACAGAAACCCATGTTTTCTATACAGTGGCTGTACCCAAGTATGTGCATTTCTTTTTCCCCTTGTCTTGGCTCTGTCTGCTCTTAAACCAGATTATTTAAACTGTGTTTGCTTCCTTTCTCTCCTTCTCTACAAGACAGAGTTCAAAGTCTGTTTCAATCTTGTAACTTTATTTTTGAAGCTACAACAAAATATGATTTACCAAAAAAGTCTAGCTTTTTCTTATAGTAGAAGAGCTGTAGTTGGGGTTTGCAATTCTAGCAAGCGTTGCTTCCAAGGTGCCTCGCTTTTTGTGACTGTTGAACTGATTTTGCATTCCACATCTTAATCTTGTATTTCTCCTGCACAAAGTCTGTTACAGTAATGCAGCGTCACTCATTATCATCACAGAAAGCATCATCAGGCAATTGTTGATGTAACTATTATATTTCTATTGTATTTTCTGCCTTTTTTTTTTTTTTTCAAATTACTATCAAAGACTCCATGTCCACACAGTTTCTTATGAATCACATTGTCTAAGGTGATCTTGAAAATTTCTATTCGCTTTCTAAGTGCCATATAAATCTTAGAATGATAGGGCTTGATAGTATCTCAAGAGGTCGTTTAATCTTCTGCCAGAGACAGAATCTGCTATGCTTATGTCATTCCTGTCAAACATTTTTCTAACCTGCTCTTAAAGACCTCCAGCCACGTCAGGTAAATAATTATGATGCCTTTCTATAATTATAGTTTGAAAGGTTTTTCTTAATGTCTAACATGAGTCTTTCTTGTTACAGTTGAAATTCAGTAAATTTTACCCTGTCCAACAGGAACATGAAGAATATTTCCTTTCCCTTTGTTCACACATTCCCCCCCAGTCTTTGCTTTTCGAAATCTGTGTTTTCTAGATCTTTCTGAGTTGTATATTTCTGAAAACTGGGTTCCCAACACTGGACCCATTACACACCTGGTGTGTTACCAGTGCCAGACAGAATGGAATATTGGTTTCACGTGTCTTGCAAGCTGCTTTCCTATTGTTGTTCCCAATCTGATCTCCTTTTTCGTAGCAGTGAAATGGTTTTTTTGGCTCTTGTTGAGCGTGTGATCCTGCGTGACCCCAGATTCCCTTATACAGAATTATCAGCAAAATAATCCCTGTCACGCAGTTGGTCATTCTTGCCGAAATGCCATATCATCAATCAAAGGATTTGATCAACTTCTTGATCTCATCGCCTCTGCTCTGAGACACAGAATTAACTTTAATCATGAAAGGACACATGCTGAGCTTAATCTTTCATCTTAGGACTTCTGCAAAAGTATGAACATATCATATTATCAGCCACTGCGATTTTCGTAATTTGAGAGATTGTTTTTGAAACTCTGGCTTCTTTAACACTCGTAAATAATTTCTGTTGGTTTTCAGAGATTCAAAGTTTCATTCAGAGTAATGTATAGATATTTATATCTTTACATATATGAACACTATTACTGGTTTTAAGATCCTTATCCTACAGAAGTCACTTTAAAAAGAGGCAGATAAAATGATAGTATTGCCATGTTGTCAGATTTCATAAAGGACTCTGAATAGCAAGCATCAGTTTGATGCTTTTTCTTTTAATTATAGCTCCACTTGTTTCTTTGAAGATTTGTTAATTTACTTTCTGAAATGCAGCTAGTAACCTTGGTACGTTGAATATGAGGATGATACTTCATTGTATTGCTACAAAATAATTACAAGAGGAATCAGACGTGTAATATGCAAGGACCAAAAGCCCCAGATCTATATGATTGCGTAGAACAGGTAATCACAGAAACAGAGAAATGTGCCTTTTCAATGGTACAGTTATATTTTCTTTTGATCAAAGTATTTTTAAGAGCTGTCATATGCTGAGGAGGGGAATGAATAGATATAAGGTACTCCTTGACTTCCCCTCTCTTCATGAATTTCATCTCCTTACAAAGACCTCGAGTAGAAGTTTTCTTCATTTTCATCAGGAAAGAAAAAGAATGACATGTCTTGGATGCTTTAGGTGTATAACATTGTATTTTAGTATAATTTGACTTTATAAATAATGGTGTCACGTGTTTGCTTTTGAGGACCTAAAGTAAGTTGTAGTTCAACACAAATTGTTACGCTCTTGGCTGTGATCTGTTTTCAATTTAAAATAATTCCTTGCTTTTCCCAAATGCAAGCTCTTCCAGGCTGGAATAAACTAATGGGGCAACAAAAATGACGTTACTTTTAGAAAAACAAACCGGGGGGGCTTATGTTCATATGAAAAACTGTTAAAGTTCTTCAGGCTGTATTGAGCCACACTGAGGTGTGATTGATTTTGAACTGTTTACGTTAGCCCTAGGAACATGAGGTTCCAGATGAAGAATAAGACATTCTGGTGAGGGATCTTGCATGTATCTCCTCAAATTCAACCGATTTTTCCCAGGAGACTTGCTTTGTAGCCTGCAACTAGTAAAAATGGGGTTATTCCACTAGTGGATTACAGGGCAACCTAATATTGTTTAAATACAATTAAATCTTTGTTAGAGAAGTTAAATAAATAGGTGCTTGGCAGAACTTAAGGAGGGTGCATGAGATGCAGGTGCCTGTGTTTTTTCACCACTACAGGTTCTCTGTCTCACCAAAGAGAGGAGGATCATTCTCCTCTTTTCTTCCCACTCTCCCTCACTTATTTTCTTCTTTCCCTCCTTCCAGACTGAAAACCTGTGCCCTTTCATTAACTGTAGCATTTCTATAATCCTTCTCTGAGCCATTGAACACTTTAAAAAGGCAGCAAATTATTCAGGTTGAGTGTTATTGCGGTTTTCTTGAGTTCCATTTGCCTTTGGTGGGGTGCAATGCTGACATGGAAATGTGGAACGTGGAATAAAGGAACAAGAACTCCCATTTTTAATGACTGTGAGTTGTTGAGTTGGTTCAGTGGCTCTTTTGGAGCCGTAGTCTCACGAAGCTGAATAGAAATACTGCTTGTCCTTGCAAATCTTGTTTTCCTTAACTCCATTATGACCGTGTCTTCAAAGTGATGATTGGCATCAAGGCATCTTTTATCTAACTTGTAAATCATTCATCCCTAATATGTACTAATCAAGATGTACTGTGTTGTTGTCACAACCAAGATAATTTAATCAAATAATCAAACAGAAGAAGTCATCAGTGGCAAATAATGATTTAGCAGTAGAAAATGTGTGTTATACCTCTTTGTGCAACACAGACTTCTGCAGTAAGAGGGGTGATTGCTTTCCTGTTGCATGTCTTGAAGAGCATGCAAAATAGCTTGGGTTTGCATGTTTCGTAAAAGAAAATTTTTTGTTGTTTGGTTTGTGATATTTTATTTTTTTTCTAATAGTGGAGATAGTTAAAGGGTTTTTTCACATTTTCTGCCTTTTGGTGGAGCTTTTTCCTTTCCATTTTTAGGTTGGTTGTTTAGATTAATTTCTTCCCCCCTCTTTGTTTCCTCTGTTCTTCGGTTGTTCAGGATTTTTTGTTTATTTAGGCATTGTTATGTGGGTTTTTTAGTAGTTCTCGGTGGGGCTATTGTTCTTGCTCTGATTTTGTATTTATTCTGATTTTTTTTTTTTTTTTTTTTTTACATTAATCTAAACTTCTGCCTTTAGTTGCTTCTGCTGCCTTCTAGGGGCATCTGCAGCCTAACAATTTTTCTTATTTAAAACACTGGATATATGTAAGATGTCAACATCCCTTTTCAAAACTTAGGCATCCCTTTTTGGTTTAATGGGAAATGACTGTTGATTTCTGTTCTGTAATCTCACGCTCAAGGAACTGCTACATCATAAGCAATTGTCACATCATACATCTGACACGTCAAGAGTAATGGCAAACGTTATGATTGGTTATCATTGTAATTATTCTACTTTCAGCAGAAAAAGTGTTGCATTTAAATGCCATTTGTAATTGATATTGGTGTACAACACAGTGCTGTGGTGACAAAACAATCATTTTTGCCACTAAAAACCAATTACTTTGTTTTGTTCCCAAAATAACTCCTAAATAAAGCTCAAAACCAGCCAGATTGCCAGAATTAAATGTAAAATAAGATATTACGGACCAGCTGCTGAGTTGTTTTATTAACCTGTATTAACCTTTTCTAAAGCTGAAACCTTTTTCAAGAAGAAATGCAAATATCTAATATAAATCTGTAGGTATTACTATATAGAGCTAATTTAAGAGGTTATTCATCAAAATTTATTTCTTTCAAATGGCCGTTCTTTATCCTGCAATAACAATTATCATTCTTCACCAAACATCAAAGCAATAAAGCACCGAATACAAGCACTGTAGATCAAAGAGGGGAAAAAGTATCTTTCAAAATAAGCACTTGACAGAAATAATGAATATTTGAACTTGAAGACTGAATTAGAGTATTGAGCAAACTTGATGGCTACTGTCTCGCATTGTTATAGGAGATTGAGATTTTGTAGTTGTTTTGAATTCCTACCCTCTTAGCAGCCTCTGCTAGAGTTACCATAAAAATGGCATTCTCCAGCTCTAGAAATTAGCTGATATTACTCACAGATTTTCTTCTCTCGTAAAAAGCAACATGAATTCATGAAGATAGGGGTGAGAAATGACTTTTGCTGTGGGAAAAATTGCGGTTTAAGAGGTAGTGGAAAAACTCAAGACTTCACTTAAAATAAATCAGCATCCTGAGTTTATGGCTCAGAGCAGTGAAAACTTCCCATGATACATTTCATACCTTAGCAAGAGATTTATTTTGCTTTTCGAACAGATTCTTCAGATCTATCTAAAAATGCTCTTAGGGGGACTTGCACATACGATCAGCTGTGTAAGTTGGATGAATCGGAACAGTCCACATTTTTACAGAATTTTTCTTGTTTGATGTGACCACAAGGAAAAAAAAAATCTGTATTTCTAGACTAGATAGGTATACCTATGATAGTTAAATTTTTCAAAACTGGAACGTCATGGCTGTTGTTCATGCTGGAATTGAATCTGGTGAGGGATGTCAAATGCAATGAGAAGAGCTTCTATAAGTAGAAGAAGGAAGACTAGAGAACACACAAACCTGCTGCTGACTGGGGCAGGGACACGGGTGACATAGAACATGGGAAAGGCTGAGGTACTGAATGCTGCCTCTGCATCAGTCCTTACTACTCAAAACATCCTTCAAGAATCCCTGCTGAAAACCACAGGGGATTTCTGAGGAAGGAAGATCAAGAATCCCTGCTGAAAACCACAGGGGATGTCTGAGGAAGGAAGATGTTCTCTTGGTGGAGGAGGATCAGGTCAGGGAATACTTATGCAAAGTGGACATCTGTAAGTCCATGGGCCCTGGTGGGATGTGTCCATTAAAGCTGATGGAGGTGGCTGATGCCATTGTGAATTGGCATTAATTCTCAGGAGGAATAAGGCATTTCCAGACCCTTAATTCTTATGGTGAAGTGACTGGTTTGGTGGATGAGGGGAGAAAAGTGCCTGTTGTCTACTTGGACTTCAGGAAGGCTTTCACCACTGTGTCCAATAACATTTTCATAGCCAATCTGTTGAAGTGTGGGCTGGATGAGCAGACAGTAAAGTGGAATGAAAAAAGGCTAATGAGCCAGGCCCAGAGGGTTGTGATCAGTGACATGAAGTCTAGTTGGAGGCCAGTAACTAGTCAGGTACCTCAGGGGTCAATACTGGCTCCAGTCCTGTTCAACACCTTCATAAATGGTCTTGATGATCAGTTAACTGCTAATTGTTTTCCTTTAGTTTAATCATGATATTGCTGATCTTTGTTTTGTTTGGACAATGCTGGTTTGTGCCAGATCAGCTTTGTGATTCAATGGATACCATACAGTTAAGAAGAATATAGCTTATTGTCTTTTGATTCAGGTGTCTTCTGTCATTTATATAGCCTGGAAAGCTAGAAACTGGAAAGCAAACATATCTGACAAACTATTTCCAGATAAGCAAAAGCAAAGAAAATCTTTATTGCTACCTAAAACATCAGAGATTATTTTTTAGGCTTTCAAGATTCACTTTTATTTTCAGAAGTGTAAAGTTTTTCCCTTCCCTTTTCCATCTCTTCCCTTTTCCTTTTTCCTTTTTTTCCCCTCTTTTCCCTTTCCTTTTTTCTTTATTATGTGCTTGTACGGTGTTTGTGCTTGAGCTCATAATGAAGTGCTTTTGATCAGCACTAAAAAGGTCTACTGGTTGAGTCCTTAAATGCAAAACTTCTGATGAGAATAAACTTCAAGGTCTCAGAATGCACTTATCAGATCTACTGTATGAATAAATGTCAGGTCCCAGAGTAGATTGCATAAATCTTTTTGGTTGAGCTCGGTGAGTGCAAAGCTTAATACCCACAGGCTTGCATTCTTTTTGAAGGTGATTATAATTCAGCACCAGCTTTGCATCCTGGATAAAGGTTCCCCTTGAACACAAAGTATGTTACATGCTTGTGTGCTAGTGATCAAAATACCTGGAGGGTTGTCGCTCTTGCAATTCTTAAACCTCCAAAATGATGTTAAAATGCTATATCCAATCAACTAAGCTGTAAATTCAATTTCTGTAGATTGAAGGCGTAGTTCTACCTCTTATGCCAAAACCTAATTTCGGACATAGTATTTCTGTTACCACACTCCATGGTGTAGCGTAACTCAGGAGATTTATTCAATGTTTATAAATGGTATGTTTAAGATTCTGTGACAATTTATATATTTTCTTTAATTGCATGTTGAGGTAAGGATTACTGCAGGATTTTAAAAAGTTCTTCTGTGTGCTAAAGATGGAACTCTATTTCTCCCAAATGTGAGGAAACTGTTTTGCAGAGTTACCAGGACTGCCAAGCATGGGAAATTATGATTTTGGAAACAGAAGGGATTGCCATTCTTGCCATTGCAAATCTTTATAACCTGCTGCTTTTTGGAAAGTACTTTTATTATATATGATAGCTTATCTCAAGGACAAACATAAAACTGTACCACAGAGTTTTAAAAAAATATAATTTCCCATTAAAAGAAAAAAAAAAAAAGAAAAAAGCAGGGTCAAAGTAATAGATGGATGTATTAGTGGGTTCTAAAAAACTTGGAACAAACTCCCAGTTCTCCTAAGTCCACTGCTATGCTGCCTCTGCAGCACCGTTCAGCAATAATTATGGGGAAAACACTGAAATCCTTCTTTAGATAGGTCTTTGTCCTTTCTTTTTTTGTGTAAAATAAGCATAACCATTCTGTGGAGCAAGCTCAGGCAACTGGGGCTCCTCTGCATGGAAATAAGACACTCATTTGCCAGTGGTGTCTTGAGAAATGTGAACCAAGGGGCTCTACTGTGGCAAGTTGGTAGTATCTAAGGAGACACAGGGTAGCAGAACTGTAGGTGCTTGCTGTCTCTGAACTGTCTAAGGAATGAGCATGGTTCTTACGAACAGCTCTCTTGACTCCGAGTACCTAAATTCTACGTGAACACCACGTAATTTTCCCCAAAAAGAGTTGTCAAGCATTGGAACAGGCTGCCAGGGAAGTGGTGGGGGTCACCACCCCTTGAGGGATTTAAATGATGTGTAGACGTGGTGCTGAGGGACGTGGGTTAGAGGTGGTTTTGACAGTTCTGAGTTAATGGTTGGACTTGATGATCTTGAAAGACCCTTCCAACTTCTGTGATCCTATGAAATAACTTGTCTTGATCTCTCATCAAGTCCATTAATAAGACCAGAATCTCCTTTATTTCCTTAATATCCATACACCACTATGTTATTACTTCCTCTGTTGTGACTTGTGTTTGTGATGAAGGTTAGTCGCAGTTTCATCAACAGGTTTTGAAGAGTCTGTCAAAACGTGGGGAAAAGAAACAGGAGCAAAGGGAAACTGTGTTCCCTTTTGTCAAAACGTGGGGAAAAGAAACAGGAGCAATACGCTCTGAAACTGTGTTCCCTTTAGAAACACTTGGCACTTTACATCAGAAAAGCTGGTAGTCTTGTTTATTTATCTTTTTATAAATATTTTTAAAACAGCTCATCCTTTGAGAACGGCCATCAGTATGTTTTTTTCCCCGGCTGGAGACAGTGTCAGTAAAAGGACGCTGCATTTACAGCGAGTGACAAGTTCGTGACTGACTGTAGCCAGCAAGGGGTGCTTCGGAATGCACCAGTCAAAGTCTTTTCCTGAGAGACTCTGCTTTTCCTTTACAAGGTCCAGCTTCTCCTGCCTTCCTGATCAATTTGATGTCTTGTTTCAGACTCCCCTGTTCTGAGCAGGTACATTAGACGACATCAAACCAGCCCCTCCAAAAAAAGCTTGCTCCATACGAATCTCCTTGACCTTCTGTGAGATGTTATGGATGTGGTTCAGGTAGCGTTTTTGTCGTGTTGTGAGGAGCAAAATTTTAGTTGAACTTAGGGCTTCTGCCAGTTTTTGGAGCATGAGTAACGTACTGCTACTGAGAAAAAGGCAGAGGGGAAGGCAAATGGGAATAAATCCCACTGCTTGTACCTCCTAGGTTCTTAAAACGTTCAGATTCTGGTTTATTTATTTCCTTTTTTTTTAAAGAAATGAAGTATTCTGATGTTTGACTAGAACATCTTCATTCAGGAAAATTCACTGGGGTTTTTTCCCCCTCCCTTTTAACTGATACCTTTTTTGACTACAGTTTGCCCTTACAATAATTGAAGCTAACTGTTCAAAGAATAAAATCCTCAGAGCGCATAGCAAGAAAATCCGTGCTGATTGACCTGTATATTACCAAATTAACACTTGTTCACCATAATCCTTCCCCACAATTACCTCATATCTGACCACCTACTTCCTCCAGTTGCTATCTCTGAGAATTTGTCTGCCTTCTTTAAGCTACTAAATAGCATGCCCCTAATGATATCAGTGATTTCAGCTTATCTCAAAAGAAACTTGGCCATTTGCGTTGGGCATTTAAAAAAAGATCTATCTAGTGATCCTGATGTTATACTAAGACTGCATTTTTAAATAGGAACCGAAATTACTGCCTGGTTTAATATAAAAATACCAAGAACAGTGTTCCCTTATAGTATGAGTGGTAATGCACATTTCTCAAAATTTATAAATAAATATGGGAATTTGTTCAGCTATACTCTTAAGTCTTGTCTACTGGTATGCACACATACATGCATGTATATATATGTCCTGTGGCACTCCTGTGCTGATTCTGGTAGACTGAAGGTAGCAGTATAGGTAAATGTGATCAGTATGGAACAATCAGGACAGGATCTTGAATTTCTAAGTTTATGCAGAATCTTCAGTGACTATAGTAAATATTTTTTTTACTTCGTTGGAATGAAGTATTTTAATGTAGCTGTTAGTTGAATTTGAATGGGAATGTTACTGTAAATTGCATAACACTTTCTTACTGTGATACTGGAATAAATTCCCTTCAGTGACTTCTGTATGTTCAGTCCATATCGAAACAAAGTGGCCTGCCAAAATAATCACTGTGACTCCAAATACTGGTTTATATCTACATAAATTCTTAACATTCTTTAATATAATTGCATTGGTTTAAATTAAAACCAGCCCATTACTCCCAGATTGGATTTTTAAAAATAACGAAAATTATAGAGCTTTTGGCAGTTAAGATGCAATGATGGACACTATCAATATGCCTAAGACATGGATTTGAAAATAATTTGAAAGACGTGCAGATGAAAGTAATGAAAGTGTTCAATATTATGTGGTAATATTAGAATGGTAAGGTAAGATTCATTTCTAAGCAAGAGGGAAGTACATTCTGCCCCTTGATGGCTTGAGAACGATGATCTTGTTCTTGAGAATTGATGATCAGGGGGCTGGAGCCCCTCTGCTGTGAGGACAGGCTGAGAGAACTGGGGTGTTCAGCCTGGAGAAGGCTCTGGGGAGACCTTAGAGCCCCTTCCAGTCCCTAAAGGGGCTCCAGGAAAGCCCTTGATCAGGGAGGGGGGAGCCATAGGATGAGGGGGAAGGGTTTGACACTGAAAGAGGGGAGATTGAGATGAGATCTCAGGAAGAAATTCTTTGCTGTGAGGGTGGTGAGAGCCTGGCCCAGGTTGTCCAGAGAAGCTGTGGCTGCCCCATCCCTGGAGGGGTTCAAGGCCAGGCTGGATGGGGCTTGGAGCAACCTGGTCTGGTGGGAGGTGTCCCTGCCCAGCGCAGGGAGGTTGGAACTCGATGATCTTTAAAGTCCCTTCCAACTTTAATGCATTCTATGATTCTATGATACTAGTAAGGACGTAGAAAACAGTGGATTGGAACCCTCTCAGCCAGCAATTCTAATAACCACTCGAGTCTGAGGCTTCCTACAAGTTAATTTCTTGTGACAATTTAAAAACATGACTTAACGTGGCAGACCTTGGCTGTCTTATGAGCAAAGACTGTGAAGTGTGATTGTTGGGAACAGTTTCACATGCTTCTGTAGCAATACCAAAACAGCAGGCATCAAGGAATGTTCGGTGTAATTAATGTATCAACCTGAAGGATCCTTCGTATGTATCTGTGCTTCTTATTATCCAAAATAGAGCATCCTCACTATAGTCTCAGTGATTACTCTAAGTGATTCATTTCCTACAGGTTCACAGAGTGAGCTCTACTACTGAATTAATTAGTATATCTATATATATGTGTTGTCTCTACGAAAAAAGTGGTTTTGGTCAAAAAGTACAGGAGTCCTGAAGTCTTTCCCTGATATGAAATGCGTACTTAGTATGCTTTTATTCTCCACAAAAAACAGAAGGAGCTAGAAAATACCTAATACAGTGTGAAGTGCCCAGTATTTGGGCTTTGGTGAAAGTACAGGCAGCATAAATTCTGGGGATAAAGATCCACAGCTGGGAACATTTTATCAGTAAGCCCAGAATTCAAGTTGTCATCATCAACTTTGGTACAGTAGCATGATCTCACCACATCCTGTCCCGTCCTGTTTCTGGTTTTGAGGTATGTAAATTTTGGTGGCAGGAAAGAATATTTTCCTTTGATTACAAGAAGAGGGGGGGCTTTTTCTTTCCAGCTCGTAATTAGCATAGGCATTTAATGAGAAATGTGGGAAAAGGCAGAGGAAAGCATTCTGTATGTGGCTGGAGGAACAGCTACCACGTGCCACGCAGTTACTGTTTGGCAGACTAAGAGCCATCTCCTTCAGATTGTCTATACATTCTGGTCCTGAAGCATATTGTGGTTTGTGGCTTTGAGTCTCTATCCTGTTTGGGAAAGGTGTGACTGTTCTTAAATATATCAGTCAAATTGGCAACATGGAATTTCACTGCTAATTATTTCCTAATTTCTGTGCTATTTCATGTCTCGGGCTGAAACATTGAAAGAATTGTCAAGATGTTTTGAGATGCGTAGTGAAACCTTCCTATTATTTCTTCAGTTTGTAAAAATATATAATAATAATATAAAGTAAATCATCATCACCAATTTTCCCTCCCTCCAATTAATGAATCCTCATTGCTTTTTCATATCCCAGAATAGTACACTGTACTTGTAAGCTCTAGTTAAGGCATAAAATATAACTCAGTTTTAATTTATAAAAGGAGGCAATGGAGGCAAGAATAGGATGCATGTGCACTGCAAAGCACATTCTTTTTCATTCTTTTTCACATTAGCAACTCGAACTCCAAGAACATTAAAGGATTACTTTGTATTCTTAAAATTTCTTGTTCCATTATATCCAAGCAACAAGAACAGACCCACTAGCCAGAGTAACTAAGGTGATACAGCAGATTTCAGTCCATAAACAGCAAAATTTTATGCCGTCGTAGGATTTTAGCCTTCAAGAATCACTCAAACATCCTCAATATAGTTGATTTAGAAGCACGCACATTTCTTAGATTCCTGCTGTACCATGGTCCCCAGGCAAAGATTTCATGGGAGAAAGAATTTTCCTTGGAAGTGGGCAATTAGCTAAAGAAAAAAGAATCAATTTCTTATCACTTGGCCAGAGTCAGAGAAGTTACTGCAGTCTCTCATATCTATTTTTCATTTAAGGCTCCAAGTTATTTGCTAAGCGTGAAGGGAAGAAGAAAAAAGGAAAGAAACTTAAATCCACAGAGTATCATACGTCAAAGAGAAAGTTTCCACTTACTGAAAAGACAGGATTAGTACCCTTAAAAAAAAATCACACCAAAATCTAACCTATCTACCAAATACAGTAACACTGCTATCTAAATAAGGAATAATATTTACTTTAAACATCTGAACTGATCACACAACAGACTGATTTTATGTGAGATGATGGACATGGGTTAAATATTTTGGGAAACATAAATTTACTGTCATGTGTTACATACGTCTGTGTGAGTGCAAATGCACATATATATACATAGCAATAAAATACAAATAATTGGAACCATCAGAACTGTTTTGCTCAGTAATGGAGTTTTAGTACAATTGATTTATATAGGTCTATATTTAATATATAAGAAAAAAATTATATTTATATTTTATATTTATGAAAAATTTAGTCTTCCCTTAGCCAATATGCCTTAAGCTCTGATTCTGCAAGCTACAATAATATGGGTAATACCCCTGCAAAGAAATGCATCGAGTAATTTACTATATTGAGGTCGTGTCACGTAAACTCTCCAGAGCGATTTTATAAACACTGTTTCATAGAACCCTGAAACACAAAATATAAGAAACTTAATAAGCCCCTTTCTACTGTGGTATCATCCTGTATTTAGTTCAAAGTTGTTTGATTTGTGTAGCAGAGTATTGTGGAAAGAAGTGCATATGACAAAACCTTTTTATAAACTGTCTTAAACATAGTTATTTTGAGTAATGAGGATAAGTAGTACATACCTCAGGATATCATTTCAATAATGTACCCTGCTCAAAATTAGAAGTTTTCAAAGTAGAAGTCAACATCATAATTTGTGATATACCAGAGTACATTCACACTACCATTAGGATATTGCACTAAAGCACTTTTATTTTGGGAGAAAATAACAGAAAAAAGAGTTACGTAAAGTAAATCACACTGTGATGAACTAGAAAACATATATTTAGCCAGCTTTGTAAGGATTTCTGTTTAAAATAGTAGCCTAAGTGTTTTGGAGCTTTGTAAGGATTTCTGTTTAAAATAGTAACCTAAGTGTTTTTTTTTTACAGAAGAACCATTTTATAATAAGAAAGTCTCACGTTAAGAATTTTCAGATGTCTCTTTCTCAATAGAGAGAAACTGTATATATATTTTCTTGTAGTAAGCTCCAGACACTGGGTTTCAAGCTAAACATAAATTATTAATCATACCAAATGTATTTCAGAATTTGCTGGAGTCATTAGAAATAATATCAAAAAAATGTTAGGGGACAATACCAGAAAATACTCCGTAAATGAAACTATAAAGTTCTATTCCACTCACTGTATATTTTCATGCAGAATTGAGTTTGGAGAAGCGTTTGCTAATTTATTATTGGAAAAGCCCTTGCTGGTTTAGTCAAGCAAGAAAATTACCCCCAAAGCCCACAAGATTTATAATGCTTAGAAAACAAAAAGAAAAAAATTGCAACAAAAGAAAAGGGCAATTCAAAACCTAATGAGACATTTTAGGCCTCATTTACATCTCTAACCTGATGCATTTCTTCAAAACGTTTTTCTTACTAATTTGCATACTAAAAGCTTATTCTTCCCTAACCAAAATGATGATGAGATTTCCCCCACTATACTGAAGTTAGCATTACTTTAAAAGCTATTTATAGTCACTTTTAGAAGATGCCTAGTGTATCATTCTTAACTTCACACCTCTATTAGAGCTGATAGTGCAACCAAATCCTTTTTTCTTGAAATATGATGCCTGGAAATTTAAAACAGAGGCTTTATGGATCATTACTACAAAACACTGAAGAGACTTTTTTGCTAGGCAAGTCTATTTATTTATTTTTTTTTTTAAATTCATTAAATGTGCATTCTAAAAGTCCAGGTTGCTAGGCAAGTCTATTTATTTATTTTTTTTTTTAAATTCATTAAATGTGCATTCTAAAAGTCCAGGTATGTAGATAAATGTATTTTGATTGGGTGAACCTCATTTGGTTGATAGTGATACCCAAAAAGGCTTTCAACAAATCCCCTGGTATGTAGATAAATGTATTTTGATTGGGTGAGCCTCATCTGGTTGATAGTGATACCCAAAAGGCTTTCAACAAATCCCCTCGTTCAAAGGCTTTTAGGGAAATTAAGCATCCATGACATAAGGAAGGTCCTTGCATGGATAACTAATTAGTAGAGAGAAACATGCCAGGCACATGCTCCTTGTAACCAGTAAAGCAACTGGGAAATGTAAAGCTTCCTTTGCCAGAGGATTCCCATCGTATGGCCTGTGTCTGTCCTTGCAAATATACAGTTAAAGGATCACTCTTCCGTTTATATTACTTATAAATATTTATATTCAGTTTTGTTTATATCTTGATTTTGCAATTGCAGTTTGACTTTTAAATGAAATTTTAAAAAATTTCAAGGAAATGCAAACAGTCACCTGGTATTTGCAGAAGTACAATATATACTGTTGTTTAAATGAAAGAGGTAAATTAATATCGGTTTATTCTTTTTAAATGCATATCCATTTTTTGATATGGTTTAAAGGTTAGAATATTTCATGTTAAACATTTGGGTTCAAAGTGAGAAAAGGAAATACTGAGTGCACAAGAGAAATAATTTAAAACATGGAACATTTTATAATGTGTTTAAGCAGACACAAGTAAGGGTAAAAAGGGGTTTTTGATGAAATTTGCATGTTCTCTAATACAAAGCTCTCTTAATTGGCAAAAAGGTCTCACTAAGAAAAATCTCACAGAAAAAATAAAATTTACCCCATTTCTATAGCAGCATATCTATAACAGATCCCTTACCTCTTTGCACTAAGTAACACAAAAGTAACATTTTAATGACCTAAATAACAAAAAGATCTTGCTTTTAACAAAGTTTAGTTGCAAATAAGAATGATGAGTGTTATCAAATGTTATGAAATGATGAAAGTTATAAAATGTAGGCATGGTATAGACCTTAAATTCCTGTCAAGGCATATTCCTTGGAGAGGAAAGTGCTTCTTAGGATAAATGCTTACCTAAGAATTGTTAAATTTTTGATGCACAGCCCTGAAGCGAGAAATCTGTCACCTGAAATTATCTTATGCTTTGTGTGTTTTCACACTTTTGTTAACAGTGAACCGTTAATTGATATGCATGGGAGACACCGAATAAAGTAAGATTTTGGACAACACGCTGCCACTTTATGGATTAAAAATCCACAAGGCTTCCTCCAATAACTGATAATAAGCAACTTTGGCCTTTATATTAGCTTTTTACATCATTCTTTAAATAAATCAAAACTGTTGACCCCGTTGAGCAGATTTAGACAAATAAAGCAGAGCTGAAAGAATTTTCCCAAAAATAGATGTTTGAGCAGAGGAGAGAGAACCAAATTAATGTCTCAGTTACACGGATGGAGTAAAATGAGCTTAACTGTATTATTGAAATTCCTTAGATATTAGAGAATTAGAATGAAAGCTGCAGAAAACCTTGCTTTTCATAAATGTGAAATGGAAATACCTGTTTCCTACGCAAATTAGGTGATACTACAATTTTTTAGATGCCTGCTGCATAGTAGCAGGTAAAATTAGGATCTTAGAAACCTTTGCAAGCTTAAATGAGCCCTTTGACAGACATGATTATTGTCGTATTATGGTCCACGAAAAGGGACCCAAACAGTCCCTGACTCTGGAGGCAGCTTAGCTCCAAATACATGGGGTTTTGACTTCAAGTTTAAAATAACTAAAGTTCATGTTCCTTTGCATGAAAAAAAAAAAATGCCTTAGTCTGAGAAACTGAGTAACTTTGTGTCTTGCTCATTCCTCGGCATTTCAAATACATGGGGTTTTGACTTCAAGTTTAAAATAACTAAAGAAATACATGGGGTTTTGACTTCAAGTTTAAAGTAACTGAAGTTCATGTTCCTTTGCACTAAAAAAAAAAAATGCCTTGATCTGAGAAACTGAGTAACCTGCTCATTCCTCGGCATTTTCAGGGAGCCTGTGGTTTTGTCCAGGTCCAAGCAGGCAATCAGTCCAGCAAAGCTAAAAAAAAAAAATGCCTTGATCTGAGAAACTGAGTAACCTGCTCATTCCTCGGCATTTTTTCAGGGCCTGTGGTTTTGTCCAGGTCCAAGCAGGCAATCAGTCCAGCAAAGCTTCTTGGGTTACATCTGCTTTTTAAGGAATACCATAAGCACTGGATGCTACGTGCTATTTCTGTTTTGAGAAACACAGTTAAAAACTCTTCCTATCCTCCTAAGTATGATGCGCTGTGCAGAATAGCATTCAAGGTTCCGTGGGCCAGCAAAATGGCAAAAATACAAGTTTAAATTTGTAGGCTGATAACACAAACAGTAGGGCAGGAACAAAAAAGCTTGGCTTTCAGCAGTCTTTTTTTTTTTTTTCCTATGCAATAACTACATAAAAGTACTACATGTCAGCACCTTTATATTCCCTGTTTCCGCCCTCTCCCCAGGGCAATTCCCCTGAATAAAGACAAACCTTTTTCTTCCCAGAACATACATTAAACAGAAGGGGAGTGCATCCTCCTGAAATAGCACAGTGAAGGGGAAAAAAAAAAAAAAAAGGACTGTCTTCTTCCTAATTTTGTGGGGGAAAAAAAAAAGGCTTATAGCCTCAAGTTTTCAAGATGTTCCCAGAGTTAAGATCCCAAGTTGAAGGAGAAAGCTCATTAAATTCCTGTTCCCTGAGATTTTAGGCCTCTAAGAGAAATTTCAAACAGCCTGTCTTTGCAGTTGCCCATTATCTAGATGCTGCTGATACCTGCTCAGAGACTGGGTTTCCCCTACGTGACCCCCAGCTCAGGCTTTGAATTTTCTTCTGCTTTGTTTTGAAGAACCAAACTTCCCACGTCCTGCATCAGGAGCCTTCATTTCTCATAAGGGGGTCTGCATTCCATTCTGCAGACCCGTTGTCTAAACATTTAACCATTACAGTATTTAACTTTCAGCTTTCTAAGTCCCTTCCAGCTGTTTTGTTGATTGATGATCATTGTGACAAAATAAGATTTTTCATCACTAATAGTAAGAAGCCTGCCCGCTGCAGGAGATTTTTGAAGGTCTTGTGGAGTGTAAGCACACCCTCTATGGGGGAGCACCTCTCCTATGAGGACAGGCTGAGAGAGTTGGGGGGGTTCAGCCTGGAAAAGAGAAGGCTCCAGGGAGACCTTAGAGCCCCTTCCAGTCCCTAAAGGGGCTCCAGAAGAGATGGGGAGGGTCTTTAGCAGTGATGGGATGAGGGGGAAAGGTTTTAAACTGAAAGAGGGGAGATTTAGATGAAATCTCAGGAAGAAATTCTTTGCTGTGAGGGTGGTGAGCCCAGGTTGTCCAGAGAAGCTGTGGCTGCCCCATCCCTGGAGGGGTTCAAGGCCAGGCTGGAGGGGGCTTTGAGCAACCTGGGCTGGTGGGAGGTGTCCCTGCTCATGGCAGGGGGGTTGCAACTCAATGATCTTTAAAGTCACTTCCACCTCTAACCATTCTATGATTTCAAAATCTTACTGGTTCCACTTCCATGATGGTGACCTTTTGTTATTCCCCTGCTTTACAAACCTCTCCGTCGTAGTTATTTTCAGTCATTCTTACCCCTTCTGTTTCTTTCCTCACCCGACTACATTTATGTTGGCGCACAGAACTCATGTTATTTTCTGCCCATATGGTCTCGGGGAGTTAATCCATTTCTGGGTTGTTGTACGTCAGTGCTGAGCACTCTCAAATATTTTCTTGTGCATTTCCATCTGGAAGTCAACATCTCACCTCCTGTCTTTCTAATATCTTTTCGTAGCAATTTCAGAGATTCCTCAGAGCAGAGGGAAAATTGAAATTGCCCCTTTTTAAATTCTGAGTGTTTTGCTTTGCATCTTTCTGCTGCCTTATTGTCCCAGACATTTAATTTTATTTGAATTGTATGTGTTGATCAGTAACAATAGTATTTCAAATTTAAAAAAAAAAAATAGGCCTGGAGCTGTATTTTCCTTTAAAAGTTGTTTTTATTATTGACAGGGGTTGGATGATTGAGAGAGGAAAATCCTGTATATAGGAATCTGTTTTTTTCCCCAAATATAAACATTTCTCATGTGTAAATAATACATGGTCTTCACAGTTCATTCTCCATTGCTTTTTGGCAGTGATAATTTAATTTTCTTGTTTAAACATATTATTTGTAGTATTGCAATATCTTAACTGTATTTCACTTTGCAATGCCACAGAACCAAGCTGTTCCAATTTCCCTTTTAAAGAAATCTGACAGAATTCAGAATTTCCAGATTGCAGTTGTGGTCTTTTCAAGTATTCTGAAACACTTTTAAGTTCCTCTTTTTTTTATACTTTCTTCTTTTTCCTTTAACAAAATATATTTGATGCACCCATATTTTTACAATAAATGGAGTGTCAGCTTGAGCATCAATACTTTAAGAATCCTTATAGATTTTTTTATTTATTTTGATGTGTTATAAAACTTTGTTAGAGGTCTTTGTGACACTGTGGTGCATTAAGGATTTTTTTTTTTTTTTTAATTAGCTTTCTCTTTCATTTTTATAAAAGATTAAGTTTTAAATATGGAATTTGACATACTTCTGTCATCCAATGAAGAAATCATAAGAAAAATATCTGGGGTAGTTATCCATAAAAAAATATTGAGGTTCATCTATCATTTTATTTGCTTTTTGAGGTTTTAAATTTAATTGAATCTGTTTGCAGAATAAATATTTTGTATTTCTTTTTCATTGTTGAAATGGCTAAGGTTGTAACTGGTAGAAGTGGTCCAGTGAAATATTCTCAGTAGTGACACTAATGCCCCATCACTTGTCCCTTGTGGCTGTGAAAGAGGAATAGCTAACCCAGATGAGGGGCTACTTTGCTGCTTTTGTCAACAGAGAGTATCTTGTTATTATGCATATTATTGTGTTATCTGCAGCTTCTGGTACACTGGCCAGGTATCCTCTTGCATGACAAAGCACATCCACAGCTTCCCCTGCGATGGAAAATGCCTTCACCCCCTGATATATCAATGCCTATTTGAAAGTTTGAAGATATTTTTTAGGCTTTCCTTCAGCCTGGCGAAGGCTGAAGTTAAAAAGATAGATTTCTTACATCCTTCTGATCTATGGATGATATACCGACCTCTTACATCTGTTAGCAACCAGCATAAACTGAGTAATCTGCAGCCATAAATTGTAGCAGGAAACCCACAGCAGGACCAGTACTGGGGAAATGCAAAGATCACAATTACTCATCCCCATGGCCCTGAGCCACAGGTGAAGGTTCTTTCATATTCACTCTGCTAACCCTTATTAAACCCTGTGATTTTGAGGGTTATTTTAAATTTATTCTGATAATGTGAACCAGTTGCAGATAAAGAACAAATCTAGACTCTAATGTGAACCAGTTGCAGATAAAGAACAAATGTAGACTCTTGATGCATTATAAATTGTAAGGACATGATTCCTCAAACATACACTGTGAAGCATTTTGTAGGCTGTTTCTATGGATTTTTTCCTGTCTGGCAAGTGAGTATTCTACATAATATTACAAAACAACCTAGACTTATACTGAAATACGTCAAGCTATTGTGTGTTGCGTGTAAGGTAGAGCATATCTAGCTATTGCTCATTGTTGTTAAGAAGTCTATTTAGAAATTTATCATTTACTTATGAAAAAGAAACTCCTCTAAGTATTTTTATAGCTTTGCATCAAAGTCTTTGGCGGAAGGTGAACTGCGTAATAATTGATAACTAAGCCAAACAAGTAGCAAAAATCAAAAGAGAGTTTAATACCTCAAGACCGGTAATCAATATGATACAGAAAATAATCCTGGCATTTTCATTCTTCCAAAGTTTCTTCACTCTGGGAAAGCATAAGCCTCTGAAGGTAATACAAGAATTTCAGAAAGCAGCAGCAAAGTGAAGCACCAAATATCTTTCAGGTGTTGCCACTAGAAAAATTCCTGCCAGTTATGACAAGATTAGTAAATAGGACAAGCTAAGAGGAAGTTATACTTGATAAAATCAGCACTTGGAAAAAGAGAGGGACTGGAGTATCTGCTGAGTGGCTGAAAATAACATGTAGAAGGCTCAGCTGATAGTCTTTCCCAGAATATGCATTTCTATCTTTTGTCCTAATTCTCTTTTTAAAATACGACCTTCTTTTTTAAAATACCAGGTTCCCTTCCCTTCCCCTTCCCTTCCCCTTCCCCTTGAGTAGTGATGATAATTCACTTTAGTGGCAAACAGAAACACTATTAGTTTAAAATCATGTAAATTCCATCAGTAAGATAGAAAGGAAAGAACAAGAATTACTCATGCCACAAGGCCACATTTTCAATAATGTTTTCCTTGAGTTAAAACCAAATTGATTAAGAACTGCAGGATGGAAAAGATTATATCAAAAATATCCAGTTATCTTTGTGAACTAATTAGGGCCTTTACATAGAAAAGCAAAGATTTAATATATAACCACCCCCTTGAAGCCAAGCTCAGTATATAAAGTCAAGCGGTTCCTGGAGAATGGGAGGAGAAAAGGGTTTGGTTCCAAAAAAATGTAGAGTATTGATTACTAAAATTCTAGTTAAGTCAGAAAACTACCTGTACGCTGTGCTGGGTGCAATGGGGTGACAAATGGCACTGGAGCACGGAGAGGAAACATCCCACCTCCATCTCCACCTGCTGATCCCAAGTTGAGGACTCTGTGCTTTCCCCCACGTCCCGAGACGGTTGTTACATCTGGCTCTCCTATTGAAACGTACACACGATGCATGTTATAAATATCATCTTCTGCAGCGCAAAATAAAAGTTTTATGGACAGTTGCAAGCCATATGTTCTCAAAGAGAAATCTTTTCCAGATGAACTTGTGAAGTCAGTTTGGCTTTTTTTCAGAATTAGTATGTAGCTGCCAGCTTTTACATGGGATTCATCATTCAGATTTGTCACATCTCTAATTCTGTTTCGTTTGAATCCTAACGATACTAACTTTGAGTAGTAGAAAAATGAATTCTGACTCCCGTTTTGTTAGCGTGTTTTTATTAAAGTCAAGAAAGGATATCTTTACCATTTATATTTTATCACATTTGGCTCAATTAAATGGACAGATACATTGACCTGCTTGGGCAGGGGGGGTGGACTAGATCTTCCAACCCAATATCGTTGGATCTCCAGAGGTCCCTTCCAACCCAATATCGTTCTGTGATTTACTTAGCACAGAGCAACTAACAGATATGAACATCTGGGTTGCTTGAATAGGCAGAGTAGCGTTTCAGAATCAATATTTTTTTGTAATTTAATGAAATTTGGTTTAGAAGACAACCATTTACATTTATTTAATCCTGTATCTCATTCAATGACCGAGATTACGTCTTCTGCGTGATAGTTGGTTCTTATTGAGGGGGAGAGGGGGGATGATGTTTTGATCACTTGGCAAGGAATTAGACTGAGAATCCACCAATTTCTTTATCACAACCTGCTAAAGAGCTGTCAGATGTCCATGTCTTTTGGGAACTGAGTTGGACTATGAATTTCCTTACTTTATGTATGTGCAGAGTCACTAGAAAACTACATGCACACGCAAAGCTCAAGCACTGAGATAAATTTTTGCAGAATTAAGGCCTCAGCGATGGAAACTTCCATCTTCCATTGCTCCAGCGGGCTCTGTGCCGTGTAGTGAAACGTGTCAGGGTGGGCAGGATCGCACGGATCCAACCCTAATGGCATTGTTGTTGCAGAGACACAGCATCCCACGGTGTGATTTGCATCACGCTGCGTGAGCCGCCCCCGCTTTGCAGCGCTTGGTTCTGTGTCTGTAATTTATTGCTCTAGAAAACCACCATAATAATACAAGAAACGCTGCAGCAAGTGTGGAGGAAAGAACACATCACAGCCAGGCTGTAATGACTATTTAGACTATTTAAACTCGCTCAGCTTGTTTTACATTAGAAAAACAAGTCCTTTCCAATTACTTACTTTATGCATTTTGTTTGGCTTTCTGATCTCCCTGTGGTTGAGATTAAATACAGTATTGCACATTTTAAGAGAGTTTATGATCGTAACTGCTCAAAAACGCAAAACAAGGCCTAAATATAAAATGGTAAAAAGCAAAAATTTCCACCTTGAAGAAAGATGGTGACAGATAATGCTGTTTCCTGCATAAGAAATGGTCTCATTCTGGTACAAGCACTCCAGGATAAATGAGAAAAGAAGGCCGAAAGCTCTCTGTGCATCAGCTGCACAGTTCGTTGGGTTAGTCTATTGAAAAACAATGACGTTTGATATATGGTCATTACAGATTTCTTCCTCATTAAGTAGGGGGGACATAAGCTAGGGTGAGTTTTTTTGCAGCTCAATCTTTTCATTGGTGTAGTGATCGCTGGGGGGCCAATATAAGAAAGAAATGCCCCAGGGCTGCTCAGACCAAACTGGGACTTCCAGCTGGTGGCTCGATATCACCATTCAGTCTTGATTTAAGCACACGACGTGGCCCATAATTTTTATCCTCTGGAATTTTTATCCTACTTCTTTCAGCACACAGCTTGCTTCTGTGTTTGTACTGTCCTGCAGAATGGAGAACAATTTTTGTCAAGATTATTGTCCTTTTATCTTCTGCAGCGTAAAACCAATCGTTTTTAACTGCATACTTGTTCCTCAGCTGTCCACGTGATTTTTTGGACACAAAGAAGTTACTCTAAACGTTAGCATAATATTCTGCTTTAATCCTTGTTCTTTATTTCTTCTGACTCAGCCAGTTCTTTCCCCTCTCCGTTTTCTGTCTCTTTTTCTTAATTTTCTGAAATTCTTAATCTAGAGTATAGCTTAAAAAAAAACGTTTTGGTTCTAGAATCCTTTAAACTTTTTCTCTTGTAGATTTCTATAGTGCCCTTTTCCCAAAGTTTTCTTGCCTGCCTGTCACTCACCAATTCCACTCCAGTGAACATTCCTTTTCTCTTTTGGCAGAGCTCATTTACAAATCCTAAATGTTCCTCTCTGTCAGTTTACCTCTTTGTCTCTTCTGTTACCGTTGTTCTTCATTCCCAGAGCTCTCTTCTGTCACATCCTTTGCTTCTAGCCTGTTACTACCTTTCCTTAAGCTATTTCTGCATTTCATTCATATTTAATGTTTCCACAGTTCTAACATAAGTATAGTCACTTCCTTAACCTCCCAGCATAAGTAATTTCTTCTGCCTGAAATACTCTCTTTTTGAAACCACATATTGCTTTGCCACCATATGCTTACCCTTTTCTTGGTGATGTTTAGCAGCCAATGTACATTCGCTTCCTTACCTGCCACATGAATTTAGAGAAATCTTCATGTTTTCTCAGCATTCAGTGCAAAAAACTAGCTACACAAAAGCATGATGTACCACCCAAAATTGTATTGTAACAAAACCCCAGTATGGAAGAAAATTGCATATTTATTAGGATGCTGGTTGTGATTTTTTTCCCCTCGTCTGTTCCCAATATAATAGTACCCAGCAATGTAGGGTAGGCAGATAGGAAGAAGTAATTGCTAGCACCAAACCTAATTTAATTTTTACTGATATATCCTGAAGGAAACAAAATGCTTAAATGTTAAAGCGTTTCCACCAACTCAGTAAAGGGCTCTTCAGAAGAATAGATACAGACATCAAGGGACTGACCAACTAGAAACACTAAAGGCAAAATCATATTTTCATCTTTTCATTTATTTGGTACTTTGTTTATCTCTGAGTAGGTTGGGGTTTTCCCCACATTTTTATTTCTGGAAATAATGCATTGAATAGTCTATTTTCAGCCCATAAGTGCATATATGAAATTTGAACATAAAGTACAGCAAGTTGGAAATTCACATACATTTAACTTTTAGAGAAAAATAAAGATGCAGTGATAGCTTCTGGTCTTTTGATAGGATATAGGGAATTTTAATCATTATTATCTAGCTTAAGAAAAAGTTCAGAAAATTTCTTATGGGTGTGTTGTATTCCTTAACAGAGTCTGATTTCATATAGAATATTTTTTCTTTGAGCGGAGCACAAATAAGCAGCTGTTTTTTCACATTTTCCAGGACTACCAGCAAGGTTCAAGAAGCTATAAACTACAGAAAGAAGCAGTAAAACAGTAATAAAATTGTTAACATTATCTATAATTAAACAGATTAACAGCCCACATTTTTATGTTTGTTTTGGTTTTTTTTCACCAAAGCATTTACTATTAATTTAGGAAATTACAGCTAACAGTATTACAAGAAAATGCTAAGATATTTTAATGACCTTAGAGGTTTTTGGGGTTTTTCCTCTGTATGAAAAATTTTTAAAGAGTCTAATAATTTAGTTTTTGTTTTGCTTTAAATGTGCCACTGAAATTTTTTTCTTTCCTTCTTTAAATCATTTACATTTCCTCCATAAACAGGTGCTCCAAACAAGCCTGTAATTTTTCCAAATCGTTGTTTTGCCGGATGTGGTACTCGAGCAGAGATGGGCTGTTGTGTTTCTCTCAGCTAAATTATTAAAATCTTATTTTTATGAACTTGTTAAAATTAAAGGGCTTGGTTTTCAGCCGTGACACCTCGCTTAGGATTCATCTTTGGTGTTTTGCTTCTCTCTCCTCCACACCAGGGAAAACTGCTTTTTACTTCTGCAGTGAGATCAAGTAAGATACTAGATATTTCATACTGGAATTAGCAAGAAGTTCCCATTTTGTTAGGGCGCCTTTGAGTGCAAAAACACTTGCACAGATCCAGCCTTCACTAGTCATTTTCCTAAACTGTTCTGAGTCAACCCATGAACTTTTCTTGCACATCAAAGCTTATTTCCAACTGGGCATTAAAATCAGCTTAAGCCATAACAGATCCTGCCTGATGTGGGGCACCATCTGCGCCATTCCTAGTACCTTATTGAACTTCTTTTCCATTTCTTTGTTCGTGATTTATGAATGTATGTGATATGAAATATAAGCATTTGAATTTTTACAGGCTACAAAAGTTAAAGTATGACTATGTAACTATCCAGTTGTCTATTATTGCTATATCTGTTGCAAGCAAAAATAGTATTTTTTAATCATGTAGTCGCAGCATTTTAGAAATCTTGTGAATTTATTCTACTACTTCAGAATGTTTTCTGCATTTTTGCCTTCCGATTTTTTTCCTTCCTTTCCCGATGTACTTGCATTAGCTCAGTGGCTCTTCCCTCTTGCTTTGATCCAATTGACACATTTCCAGATCACTGATGGGTGCCAGCACCTTCTCTCCATTTACACAGCCCTTACTGCTTAACCTTTAATGCAAAACTCTGCACTGAGGTTGCAAACATGAAGAAATCATATCATGAGATATCACTGTCAATGGGTGACTTGAGGACTATAGTGTAGAGGTGTGCTACCAGTGGATGCTACCAGTGGTCAGAAGGGCAATCCCGTTTGAAGGAAGCTGACTTTCAGTAGCCTGTTGTCGTGGTTTCAGCTGAGATGGAGTTGACTTTCTTGCTGGCAACTGATGCAGTGCTGTGTATTGGATTTGGGATGGGAATAGTGTGATAGAACACTGGTGGCTTTGATTGGTGCTGAGTTTTCAAGGCCTTTTCTGCTCCTCACACCAACCCACCAGTGAGCAGGCTTGGGGTGCAGAAGAAGTTGGGAGGAGACACAGCTGGGACAGCTGACTCCAACTGACCAAAGGGATAGTCATAGAATCATAGAAGGTTTGGGTTGGAAGGGACCTTAAAGGTCATCCAGTTCCAATTCCCTGCCCTGGGCAGGGACACCTCCCACCAGACCAGGTTGCTCAAAGCCCCATCCAACGTGGCCTTGAACAGGGATGGGGCAGCCACAGCTTCTCTGGGCAACCTGGGCCAAGGTCTCGCCACCCTCAGAGTGAAGGATTTCTTCCTAATCTCCTCTCTTTCAGTTTAAACCATTCCCCTGCATGCTATGGTTCCTTTCCCTGATCAAGGGTCCCTCCCCATCTTTTTTGGAGCTCCTTTAGGGACTAGAAGGTGCTCTAAGGTCTCCCCGGAGCTTTCTCTTCTCCAGGATGAACCCCTCCAAACATGAAGAAATCATATCATGAGATATCACTGTCAATGGGTGACTTGAGGACTATAGTGTAGAGGTGTGCTACCAGTGGATGCTACCAGTGGTCAGAAGGGCAATCCCGTTTGAAGGAAGCTGACTTTCAGTAGCCTGTTGTCGTGGTTTCAGCTGAGATGGAGTTGACTTTCTTGCTGGCAACTGATGCAGTGCTGTGTATTGGATTTGGGATGGGAATAGTGTGATAGAACACTGGTGGCTTTGATTGGTGCTGAGTTTTCAAGGCCTTTTCTGCTCCTCACACCAACCCACCAGTGAGCAGGCTTGGGGTGCAGAAGAAGTTGGGAGGAGACACAGCTGGGACAGCTGACTCCAACTGACCAAAGGGATAGTCATAGAATCATAGAAGGTTTGGGTTGGAAGGGACCTTAAAGGTCATCCAGTTCCAATTCCCTGCCCTGGGCAGGGACACCTCCCACCAGACCAGGTTGCTCAAAGCCCCATCCAACGTGGCCTTGAACAGGGATGGGGCAGCCACAGCTTCTCTGGGCAACCTGGGCCAAGGTCTCGCCACCCTCAGAGTGAAGGATTTCTTCCTAATCTCCTCTCTTTCAGTTTAAACCATTCCCCTGCATGCTATGGTTCCTTTCCCTGATCAAGGGTCCCTCCCCATCTTTTTTGGAGCTCCTTTAGGGACTAGAAGGTGCTCTAAGGTCTCCCCGGAGCTTTCTCTTCTCCAGGCTGAACCCCTCCAGCTCTCTCAGCCCATCCTCATGATGTCATGCTCAGCACAGAAAGCTGGGGAAGTAGAAGGAAGGGGGTACAACAAGTTTTCCCTCGCTTTTACTCTTCTGATTTATCCCCTGTCCCAACGTAAGGGGGGTGAGCAAGCATCTGTGTGGTCCTATCTGCTGACTGGGGTTAAACCACGACACCTGTGTTTGCAGTCCTGCTCCAGGTGCTAAATGCTATCTGATAGAGTGCTGTTATGAAAGGGTTTCATCAATGAGCCAAAAAACCAAAGCAAACCTGTGGTCCCACCCAACAGTTACTATGAGGATAAAACCACTTTTCAAAGGAGTTCATGTAAATACAAAATGTATTTCTATTTTAAGGTAAGCAACTCACCATTTTTACAGATGGGTAATCACCTTAATGGCAAAATGATATAATGATAGAAGGCCACAGAGGCCACGGTATCCAACCTTATCAGAATATTTTCATCTCAACCCAAAACTTTAATTGCAAACGTTTATCCTCATCTGCTCGCTGGTGCTTTTTTAATCCATTTTATGACAATCAGTAAACACTTTTTAAAAATTAATGGTGATCTCAGAGCAGGTCAGCTGGCTTTTGGCTGCCCCTGAGATGACTGACAAGTGGCAGCATATGTTATGTTTCTAGATCTAGCAGGAGGAGAAAGTGAATGTTTAATTTCCATCGTGATTTGTGGGGCCCAGATTTTTTCAGGCAGTCTGTTGACAGAAAGTGTCAAATATATGAGCTTTACAGAATTTTCTTTAAATTTATTTATGATATAATGTAATATGACAGTGCCTTTCACAACATACCCCTTTGGAGGTGTAAGTTTACCTGTAGCTAAGAAATATATTCATTTCACATGCCATCAAGTTGTCTATATTTCTTTTTTTGTTGTTGTTTTCATAAGAAGCTCTTTTTTCTTCTTACTAATTTTTAATGACCAACATAAAATCATTGTTGTTTATTTGTATTTACAGTTGAGGACTAATGTTTGCTTTGTGATTATGTAGCCTGAATCTATCTTAACATCTTTTCCTCACCTTGTGAACTGTGCTGATGGTGTTAGTTTTTGTAACGCGGTGGTGTAAGTTTCAGGGCTGGTTTGTGGGGTGAATTCTCCAAAATCAAAGAAAAAGGCAGTCCAT
This sequence comes from Calidris pugnax, assembly GCF_001431845.1. Taxonomy (NCBI): domain Eukaryota; kingdom Metazoa; phylum Chordata; class Aves; order Charadriiformes; family Scolopacidae; genus Calidris; species Calidris pugnax. The sequence continues at coordinate 8,335,658 of NW_015090868.1, read as the reverse complement.
ACACCAGAAAGCTTAAAACCAGATCTGTCAGGCAGAGCAAATGATCACAGCAGAGAGAAAACCTGGTGAAAATACTGCCTTATTTTTATTATTCAAATAGCATGAGACCAGTTCCCAGCTTGCCCTTTATCTTCTGGTAATTTCCATGAACATTTAAGTGGGTTCTGAACAGGAATTTTATTTAAAGCCCAGCAGTGGCTGCATGGGCTGTTTCTGTGAGGGGTGTCCTTTAGACTTGAGGTCAGTGGAATAAATGGTGAAATCAAAATGGATAATCAGATGATGAAACATGTGTCAGCGTAAAATAGATAAAAATTAAAAAACAAAAGCGAATTTTTAGTGGTCACCAGAAATAAGGGATTGTGACTTCGACGGGATGATGAAGCGGTTCTTAGTAATGTGGTTTTAATTGACTGAAATTACTCAGTTTGTAACTAGAAAAGAGCTGAGGGTTCACATCAGACAGTTAAGAAACATCAAATGTAAAGTAAGGCAAGAGGGGAAACTAAGGAAGGAGAAAGGAAGAGAAAAAAAAATCAATTTCATTTTGGGGAAGGCAAACACACAAAGTATGTAGACTAAAATGAAGTATTTACTGCTCTGAGGAAATGTGAACATATTAAGAGTGTGAAAGAGAGGAGTGAGTGTCTGCTTTGGTCTCTGCCAAGTTCAGAAATGAAAAATACAGCTTTGTTGAGATTGTAGGATTATTCAGGTAGAAGGGGACCTTAGGAGGCCCTAGTCCAACCTCTAGCTCAAAGCAGGGTCAGATTATTGTTTTAATAATTTACATAAAATTATTTATAACATATTTTATAAGGATCTGTCATCGGAAGATGAGACTTAATACTGCTCCTGTCCCATCCTAGAGAATCTTTACCACATTGTATATGTGGTCTCCCCCGGATGCACTTGCATGTAACAACTAGCAAGAAGATGAGACTTAATACTGCTCCTGTCCCAGCCTAGAGAATCTTTACCATTGTGTATGTGGTCTCCCCCGGATGCACTTGCAAGGAGCAACTAGCAGACATTACACTGATCTTTTTGTTATTAAATTTACTTGTGTAAATGATAGAGGATCTCACAAGCAACATCTTTAAGCCAGGCTGGATTGTTGTGTATGAAGGCATGCAAGATTCTTGAGCTCCAAAAGAGGGTCAACAAAGCATCACAGCCTGACTCTTTTAGCTCTCAGCTCATCAGCTGTAAAGGAACTAGGAAATGACATGTCATAGCCTGTTCTCTGCCTGCCTTCTCTATCTACTTAATGTCTAAATTACTTAAAATGGATTAGACTGATTATCAAGCAAGACATGATGGAGAGACCAAGCTGGAAATATGGGAAAGTTCAAGGAACAAATGAGGTGTGTGAGTCAAAGCAAGGCAGAGTCAGAGGGATGGCAAACTTCAAGGGAACAATGAGATGATGTTGGTCAGTATGACAGGAATTGGCACTGGTATCCTGTTACTAAAATACATATTTAGGTAGAAAAAGGACAGAATGTAAACAGTATCAAAAGCATTGATTAATGCTTCTAAAAAGAAAATGAGCTTTGCTTTTAACTAATGGCTGAAAAAAAATCTTAAACCAAAGAATAATTAACTTTAAATGTGATGGTATAAAACTTCAAACAATATATTTAACTACAAATGAAATTTTTAGTTGAAAGTCCATGGTTTTCTGCTTGTTGTGAAGAGAAACTACTTTTCAGTCAGTCAATAGCAATGAACTTTTGCTTTATTTGCTCTTTGGCAGAGCAACTGTAGTTTTCTTTCGTGTGTTTAACTTCTAGCTTTTGCTCTTTGGTGTTGGTTTTGCTGTTGTTAATGGGAGTACAAAGAGTTCTTATTCAAGGGTCTGCATATAATAAAGCAATACACCAAATTACTGCCACTGACTATATAAAATATATTTTCTTCATGTAATAGTGCACCTTGGGGTGGGAGACTGCTCAGGAACCAGTGACTAAAAGCATAAAATCCAAAGAATTCTAAAAGAATAATTTTTGTTGATTCTCAGAAGATGGCTATAGAATGTTTGGGGGTTTTTTGCCACTGAGGCATATTTGAGATGCAAGAAACAATGAGGAGGGCTTTAGGTCAGGATCACTCTGCATCATAGATGGCATTATCTGCTGAATTAGCTGAGCTGAAAACTGCTGAAAAATAATCCTTTTTGTGCCCTTGTCAGTGGCTTTGGCCTAGAGTAATAGTAAATCAGCTTTACCTGAGTCAGATAATCATTACAAAATGAATTTTGTTCTTGACTCGCAGAAATAATTGGGAGAAAAATATATTTGATAGATGTGATGAATATTATTTTAAGTTAAAGCTTACTGAGATGTATGAAATACTAAGTGCTGCTGGTAATTGAGCAACTCTATGCAACTGTAAATTAGCTGCTTGAATGGAAAATAGATGATTACTGAAAGC
>NW_015090868.1:8313514-8333161 GCF_001431845.1 Calidris pugnax | reverse complement strand
GCTGCTTGAATGGAAAATAGATTATTACTGAAAGCCCTTCCCCCCCCCCCCAGCCCCCTAGAAAACTTGCCGTTTCTCCTTTTCCTTAGCATTCAGGAGGGGCATCCAGTTAATCACACTGAGGTCTCTCTCCCTTAGTGCTGCAGTAGCTGATTACCCAGCAGGAGGTGCAGTTCCAGCAGGGTAAGTCAGAATGGTGTTGGTCCTTCCCTGGGGAGGGACATCCTGTAAAAACACCAAGGTTGAGAACTGTCATATTCACAGCAGTAGGTGCATTTTCCTCAGAAATTAATGGAGCAAGCTGGGCAAAAATGTTTTTAAACTACATCTTCCCTAGAGTAAGATGCAAATTCAAAGCTCTTTTGAAGCATTGGAATGAAAGTTGAAGATAAGACTTTTTAGTTTTTGACATTGATGATATAGGCAACACTAGCACTAGGAATATTAAATTGAAATGGAGGATAAGTGGGGCAGATGTTATTCAAGCAGCTCCCAAATGCAGTCCTAACTATATCAGAGCTAGTTTAACTAAGGTGCTAATAATTGTGGTGGTTATTGTTGCAGATATCTGTCATAGATTTCCTTCCTTCAATTTTTTATTAATTGATTGACAATGCTAGGGGTTTTTTTTTCTGAAATGAGAGGATTAAAGGAATCTGGGCAACAAGGCTCCCATCCAACACAAGAGGAATTTTTCCAGATATTTTTTTCAGTGGCAGGCTGTGTGCTGCTCAGCAGCAATTCCAGGCTGCTGTCTCTAGTGCAGGCGAAGCAGCACGAGGTGATTGTGATCTGTTTACGGAAAGATTTCACAGAAACACTGAGCGCCTTGTTTGCTCTGCCCTCTTCAACAAAGGCATAAGGAGGGTCTGTTTATAAAACACAGTTTCTACAGATTTCACAGTAACAGAGCAAGATAAATCCTGGAAGACCTGTACAGCCTGGTCACAATTCCCTCTCCCAGGTGTTTTCAGCTTCTCTTTTCTTTGCTCCAGCTCAGTGTTGCTTTTTATTCTTAATTTGATTCCTGCATCTGTTACCACTGGGTTATAAGAACATGAACAGCCAGACCTGAAACCCACCTGACATACCATCTTCATGTGGTCAATGCAAGAGACCTAGATAAGAATTGGGGAAAAATGAAAAGTAAAAAGAAAAAAAAAGGCATTTTTCTCCATTAATTTCTTTTTAGCCTAAAGTAATACCTAGCTCCAGAACTTCCTGATCCAGAAGTGATATCTCTGTATAAGAACGTTCCATTAAGCTGACACAGTCTTCATTCCTTCTTTAGGCAGCAGGCCCTGCTAACCCCGACTGGCCATCCACTCCCTAAAACAGAATTAAAAATGTCACTGAAAATGTGCAGAGACACAAAGCTTGTAAGACTTTATTTGGTTTTCATTTATGCAGATTTTTATTGCATCTGTCCAGTAATTACTCTCAAGTAAATACTATTACAAAGTCAAATCTATAGTTAAACTAATGACCTTTAAAATCATTCTAGTATACTCTATAAGTCATTAACTTTCATGAAATATTACCCCCAATTTCACTTGTCACCACATTTATAGAAACATTTCCATCTGTCTTTTTATTTAATGCATACATATATCTGATAAATTATAAATGAAGCTATCAATATTAGGTATATTTTTAAAAGGCTTTTATTTCCTATTTCTGCTTGGTATACCTAATATATTTTTATATCCATAAGTTAAAACATAGTCTGATATTTCCAGACAATGGGGACAGCATATGAGATGACAAATGTGAAAGGTGACGTCAATTAGGAGTTCTGTGTCACCAAACAGTATATAAATACTGGTGTCACATCTCCAAAAGTCAAGTGACAAGGCCTTCATTGTTCTTTAATAGGACCCAGTTGTTCATGAACATATGGGAAGCTTGCTTATTAATAAAATTTTTCTTCCCTAGTCATCTTAATTCTGCCAGATTGTAAATTATGCAGCCGGAGTGAATTAGAGTTAACTCACTATTTGCAGACATTCTGAGAGATTTGTTCTGTAAAGAAATTAACCTAGGAGGTTTCTTAGCTTCTCTCCGGACATTTTCCGAGGTAAATTCATTGCCTACTTCCAGCGATGGGCTTAAAGATAAATATAATTTAAAACCCAGTGTGAATTAGCAGGAGATTGATATGTTGAAACAGAAAAGGATCTTGGTGGGCAGGAGATCTGGAGTCTCTCGTCAGCCCCCTCGCCCAGGGAGATGGGGCCAGCACAGAACTCTAGGTAGAAAATTCCCTCAGTTCTGGCCTGCTGTATATTGCAATACAGACCTGAGCCAAATTGTGCAGTCTGAGATAATTTCTTTTAATACCTTCCAATTAATTCTCATTCCCATTGTAAAATAAGTACTATAGTAAAGCCCTCACGCCATGTTAAATCTGCCCCTTTACACTGTTCTTATGGTAAGGGCCTTCCAATTAATTCTCATTCCCATTGTAAAAGAAGTGCTGTAGTAAAGCCCTCACGCCACGTTAAATCTGCCCCTTTACACTATTCCTATGGTAAGGGGTATACCCTCCCTGCCAGCAACGCCCTTTAATATATTGCAGTGTTTAAATTTAGATATTTGAGGCTCCCACTAGACGACAAGTTATTAAAACATCTGCCTTTCCATAAGCCATTCTGTTCTCTGCCATTCCACATGTCCTTTTCTACTTCACCAGGCAAAATTGCCCAATCTAAATTTCAGCTCAAGTGTTTGATGGCTTTCACGCTGAGCTCAAACTGTTAGTGCTTCCCTGAGAGAATAGAATTGAAACGGGATTTAATCTAAAATAACAAAATAGAATAAAGGTTTTACATATAAATAAGTAATGCCCTGTATATTTTTATGCACACTTTTCTTTTTCTGGATTTTGCATGCAGTGAAGTTAAATGTTAAAATGCATAGATAACCCAAAGCTGACAGAATAGAATGTCGGTGCGTGGTGCCTGTGTGCTCAATTAATGCCTATCCAAATGTATATTTTAATTCAAACCAGCAATAACTCTTACTACAAAATATATTGCAAAAATAGTATTCCTGTTGCTACCTTTGTCTCAGACTTCTGGGCACTTGATTACCTTTTTTTTTTTTTTTCTTAAACAGGGGTATTTTCAAATAGCATCCCAAAGCCCTTGCAAACAGGATGTCTAGTATTTTCAGTAATGATACTTGAGGTCTTATATGCTCGCTGTTCATGGAAGATTCATATTTGGAGCTACTTTTCATAGATTGTGAACTTGATTCACTTTATAATAATAAAGCAAAATTATGAGCTACCTGGTAGCAATAGATATTTCAACATTTAATGATGTGGTACTAAAATTCTGGACTTCTGCATTAAAAAAAATACGGGATGCCAACTAAAATCATGTGCTTGATAACTGAAACAAGCAGCATCAAGCCATTGTCACTTACCTTGCCATTTTTTCCACATCTGGATAAATGACCATTAATCACAGCTTCTTGGATAACAAAGGTTTTATTTTTGTTATTGTCCCTGTTACCACATAGTGGGGGACAGCACAACCAGCGGGTTGAGGGAAGTGGTTGTTCCTCTGTGTTCAGGAATGTGTCCACTTCTGTCCCCCAGCTGCAAGAGAGAATGAGGGTGATGTACAAAGGGAAGCTGAGGAAACAGGGTTTCTTCACCTTGCAGAAGAGAAGGCTAAGAGAGGATCTAATTACTGTTTTCAGCGATACCGTAGAACCAGAGAGTCATCTAGGTTGGAAGGGACCTTTGAGATCATTGAGTCCAACCATCAACCTAACACTGACAAAACCACCACTAAATCATGTCCCTCAGCACCACGTCTGCCCGGCTTTTAAATATCTCCAGGGATGGTGACGCCACCACTTCCCTGGGCAGCCTGTTCCAAGGCTTTGATGCATTTCCACGGTGGAGAACATGGAGATGCATCTCAGAGATGCATAGTAAAAGGACAAGAGGTGATGGTCAGCAGCCAAGGAAGTTCCAACTGATGTAAAGAAATTTTTTTCATCAGGCAGGAGGGGCTAAGCTGTGTTACAGGGTGCCTCAGATATTCAATACTGGACTGGACAAAGCCCTGGGAAAGGGATTATAACTTTGGAGTAAGGAAAGAAAGGTCTGTGGAACCCAAAATTTCCACTCCTGGCTTCACACTATTAAGAATGTTTTCAGTTACTGATTCCGGTTTTTAACTCTATGATTCTGTTCTGCAATATAAACACAGTCTACACAATATAAACTATTCATCTTCATGGTATTTAGGCTGTACAGTTCTATGATTTGACACCCAGGTATCATGGTAATGCAAAGACAAACTTCAAACCTTCCCAAAGGCAATCAGTTTTGCAGGTATTAAATATGGGCATAATTTTAGGAGAGCAAATGTTTGCCTATGCAACTTACTACAATTATCTTTCCCTTATCACTCAGACGGGCGTGAGCTGAAAGTTGTGTGTGGAATAGCCAACCATCCATTTAACTTGATGAATTACAAATCCAAACACCAGAATCCCAAACAGCTATAACTTTAGGAAGAATAACAAAAATAAAATTTTCAATTTCATTTCGTCGTTACATGGGACAGGATAAAATCATAGATTTTTCAGCATTCAAAGTGCAGCATTTTCACGAGACTAAAATCATAGATTTTTCAGCATTCAAAGTGGCAGAGCATTTTCACAAGAGGCTGAGACTTGTTAACAAGCTGATCATGAACTGCCATTAAACTTCAAACTGTGCAAGATTAAAATTCAAATCTTAGCTCAAATTTGCTGTCTGAAAGAAATTTCCCATTTCACCAGAAGATTGTTTTCAAAATATTTTCTTTTACTTTAAAACACTGATGAATTTTCAAAGTATGAGCCTATAGTATGGCCATTTCATTAGTTGTTAGCTAATCAGACTGTTTGACCTTACTTTTTTCATGGAAAACAAATTTTACGGAAAAGAAATAAATTATCTGAAACAGAACAACTGTACCCCAGAAATTTCTTCTAAAAAAAACCCCCAAACTTCCAAATTCCAGGCAACTGTACCCCAGAAATTTCTTCTAAAAAAGACCCCAAATTTCCAAATTCCAGAACTTGAACTGTGAAGTCATTTGCAGTTTAGAGAGTAAAATCCAAGTCATGCCATCTATTACTTCTGTGAATTCGAACAGGTAGCCATTTATTTCATCAGTCATTAATATTTCCTGCTTAATCTTGCTCAAGTGGAGCCCCATAAGGAGACGTGGTTCTCCTGGCCTTCAGGAGCAAGTGTGGGAGCCAGAGCAGCAGTACCCTAGTTGGACTAGATGATCTTTAAGGTCCCTTCCAACCTAGACAATTCTATGATTCTGTCCCAACGGGGAGTCTCTTCTGCTGTCCAGTGGGGTACAACACAAAAGTGGAAGCTCTTATGAAAAGAGACTCTTACAAGACATGAAGGATAATTATAAAACTACTCCTTGTCCATCTGCCATATTTCCTACATTTATCAATACGCTGCACATGCTGTAGGTGGTATAAACATCCCATATTCTCAAGTGTCACGAGTCATTTTTTTCTTATGTACTTTTGTGGCTTTTGGCAGCTTGGCCTGTGCATCCCACTTGTGCAAAACACCAGACTTCAGTGAAACTTCATTTCCTTTGCAGTCAGTAATTTAACATTCCAGTGGGCTGGTAAGATGAGCACTTCAGAGAATGGTTTGATTTTCCTAATGTGAAATGTCTACATAGGGCAAATGTAGTAAATTACTCAGTTCCTTTGGCTACCCTGCTCAGCTGATGAAGCTGAGCTCAAGTATTATTACCTTTCTTGATGACATGAAGTCATTAAAACACTTCTCTGTGGTCTGAGATATAATTTTGACACTCGCAGGAAATAAGGGTTCAGGAAAGTGTTGGATTGTATATTCTCAGACACACAGCTTGTGCCTGTGGACTGCGTTGGGGCTGTTCAACCTCGTGAGGCATGAACAGCTCGAAGACCCCATAAAATGGGGTCTGAAAAAAGAAAAAAACCCTATAACTGTAGAAAGGAATCAGGTGGCATAGTTGTATTTTGGGTAGAAAGTAGAATATTCATATAGGATTATTATTTACCCTCTTGTTTCTTTCTAGATTTGAGTTTATGTTCCACAGATGTCAAGCGCAAAATCACAAAAATTATCATTAATTTCCTTAATCTACGCCCTTTCTGAGCATTCATTACAATATTAAATTTTTTTCAATCAACTTTTATTATTCTGAGTTAAATGTGTTAATGAAGACTAAAGTGTAAAATATTACACTTTATTTTTCGTGAACTTTATAAGAACATCTTAAGGCATCTAATATGATTTTTAGTGCTGGATATTGAAATAACGTAAGGAGGTGAGTAGAAAGCTCATAGTAATTGTGTGTGTGACCCTCAATATAGGCCTTTTTTGATTTTCCCTTTTCTGTGTAACCTAGCATATTGCCCATTTCCCCAATTTTATTAATATCCCGTGGATACGGTGAAGCCGAATGAAAGTCCACAAACTCCCAATTATTTTCAATTTTGCACTTGTGTGATTGGAGTGCTATTGTCTGTAATTTTTACACTTTTTTTTTTTGAATCTTCAAAGTGCATGATTCATGCCTTGAAAACGGGTTATTTTGTGTTTCCCAGCACTGCTTTTTTTTTTATCCCTGCCAGTTATAACCTGATAACCTGATTTCATACTGTGCTTTAGCACAACAATACAGTCATCAAACTAAAGCAACACAGTAAGCGGGCACATTAGCCATCATTTTACTTGATCACTTGGGAGAGATTAAATTTATTCATTTTCAGAACAGATAATGAAATATTTAAAACATGTTAGAGTAAACGGTGGCAGCATTTTGAAGTTCTGACATGCTCTTTGCCAAAGCACTATACAATACACCGCACATGTAAGACTCTTTTGCAGATGTTTGGGAAATTTCTGTGGTTTTTGTTGTTTGCTTTTTTTTTTTTTTCTTAGCCTCATTTGCATTTAGTTTATCTAAAGTGAAATCCATTCAATTTTATTGAACTGTAATTCTGGTAATTTACAATATTTACATGCTGTGGTTAGATTGAAATCAGTCCTTAATTCAAATTCAATCTAAATTTACAGCATAGTAATTAGGGCTTTGTAACTGACACTAGGGGCCTATTGATTTAATGAAAAACTTAACCTTACAGTAAGTGTTTAATTAGTTGCTGCAGTAGATTCTGCGCTGTCCTAAATTGTGGACTTTAGAGAATTAGGTACTAATTTAAATTACATTACTATATAAAGATCAGAACTATTTTTTAAGAGAGCATGTAGCCCTACAGATAAATTAATTTCTCAGTCTTTGAAAAGGATAACAGAAAAAGGCAGTAATGACAGCAATTGCCTACCCTGTCAGAATTCAGGTAAAGCCATGCTAGGTATCCTGGAAATGGCTACCTACCTTGGTAAAATACTGATTTAAATAGCTAAAAAAATAAAAATGAAGTCAGTGAGATTTTCTTCATGGGAATTTTCCCCAGGAGATAAAATCTGACATAATATATATGACTACATATTGAAGTGTCCTCTTGAAGATGAAATAAAGAAAAGAAAAATCTAACTATAAAACCCAATATGTTTGTGTTCATAACTGAACAGAGATGTGACAGAAAATAAGTGTAAACATCCATTTTATACACAGAAAATGATATTTTCATTTACAAATGTAGTAAGCAGATATTGTATTTCTCCAGTTCCATAAAATATCTCAATCTAGGTCTCTCCCATAAGTTTGCAGGCTGTGAAAGAATGAATTACCAGTAACAGCAGGTGCTTCTTTCCTTCTATTTCTTCCCTTTTTTGTTCTCATGGCTGGTGTACCAGGGACACCAAGGCAGAAAGCTGGAGTTCTCCAGATTGGCCATTAACATTTTGGCTTGACGTATAGCCATTGGAACAAATTCCAGTTCATCAGCGACATGTCATGACACACGTATCCCAAAGCCCTTGTTAGTAAGTTTACCCCTCTTTTAGTGGTTAGAAAACCATCCTGGAGCAGCAGTGGCATTACAGCTTGCTCCCTTGCTGCCCACATGTATGTGTATGCCCCTGGTAAACATAAAGAATTTGGTAGTATGTACTCCTTATATTCCAAAATTTAGTGAGCCATAAGTTTTATATCTCTGGAGGATCATCTAGAAGGTCATCTTGGATTTCACTAATTATAATTCTACTTTATATTTGCCTTATTCATCTGAGTTCGTCACCTGTTTGCACCCTACACTTGATTTTGGTAGGAAAGCAGAAGAGATCATTCAACAACTCCCTGAAAGGAGGGTGTAACCAGGGGGGTTTGGTCTCTTCTCCCAGGGAACAGGTGATGGGACAAGAGGAAACAGTCAAGTTGCCCAAGGGGAGGTTTAAGATGGATATTATGAAAAATTTCTTCACTGAAAGGGTTATCAAGCATTGGAATGGGCTGCCCAGGGTGGAGTCACCATCCCTGGGGGCATTTAAAAGCCAGGCAGATGCAGTGCTGAGGGACATGGGTTAGTAGTGGTTTCGTCAGTGTTAGGATGATGGTTGGCCTTAATGATCTGAAAGGTCCCTTCCAACCAGAACAATTCTATGATTCTATGACTCTGATTTTATACTATATTGCATATACATAGAGACCAAACTAAGCTTAAACAAGGGCCCATAAATTTATCATTCTTTGAAGGAGGCCCTTAAAGACCTTTTCTTAGAGGACTGGAGAATTTCTGCACCTGAGAAACTGATCCAGGAATCCCACTTCTTCCTCCACTTCCCATCTTCTCAGTTCCTACAAGAAGATGCATTTGCTCGTGCCCTATTCTCTGCCCAAGAACTGGGTGTTCAGGAGACAGGGGAGGTACAAAGAGATGATGTAAAGTGGAGGTAACTGCAAGATCAGCCTAAACTCCCGCCGTTCCCTTCCATTCTCCATGCACTGGAATTCCAGTAGGATGTAGCTCAGTCAGTGGTGATGCTGTGGGAGCAGGTATGAAAAAAGAACCACAATAATTTGTAAAATCGTATGTTTTCTGGGACGAAAAAAAAAGAGAGAAGGTGGAAGGTGACCTGAGAGATGTATCCCCCCAGAAAATTGTACTTTTTTCTAACACTTGATAACAAGACAATGATCAAATAAAAAAAAAAAAAAGGATTTTTCTAAAGGAATGGTTTGAAATATGATGTATAATAATAGTGAAACAAGGTAAATATAGCAATAGTTTAATGTCCACAGCACAGCCATGATGTAGTCTACAGGTCTACTATAGGCACCTACAGCTTTTTTTTCCAGTTTCAGAGACACTCTGAATAATATCCAAAGCATATAATTTCTCTAACTGATTTCATAGAATGTAATGTAGTAGAAGCAATGAGGCTGGCAATCAATTATGTAAAATCTCTGGTTTTGTTCTGTTCCAGGAACTACGCTTCTCATGACAAGACCTTTTAACGATTCTGTTTGGACATCATCTCTGCTGAGCTGCCATTTTGCTGAGCAAGGACTGGTATGAAATTCAATTTCAATATATTTCTGAAAAATGTACTTGTTATAGAATTCAACTAAACTCCGTGAGTTTCATTAGAACTTCTAATTATTTTACTCTAATTTCACAGTTACTTTTTTTTTTTTCAAATGCAACATAATTTCCTTTTTGATGTCCAACCGGGACTTTGTTTTACCTGTCTGTTATCCTGGTCATGGCTTTTCAGGTTGTTTGTGTTTCCAAGTCTGGATGTAGTAATATTGCCATGTGAGATTTTTACACAAAAGCCATGAAACTGAGGAGTCTGCTGATACACTGTGGGGGTATTTTGTCTGTTCTAAGTAAGGAGGGGGAAAAAGGTTTATTTTATTATTGCCTTTTTTTCCTGCTGGTGAAGAAAAGCAGAAGTGAAACACAGGTAGAAGAGAACAGGTATTGACCTATCTCAATATTTATTGTAAAAATAAGTAATACCTAATCTTACTTTATTCTTTTAATCAGCAAGCAGCCGTCGAAATACATGAAAATAATTGACTTTCCTGTAGTCATTGAGTAAAGCAAGAGTAGACTGTAGGTACGTTGGTCCTGGTCTTGGTTCCTTATAGACTAAACTGTAGTGTTTCTCTTGGTCTTTATTATTTGATGAGTAAGTCTGCACAATGTCACACCAAACACTTTCTATATTCAGAAACGATAAGTGGCTTCTGCCTGAATTAGCATCACAACAGAGTGGCACACATCGCCACCAAAAGCAGCTCTCAAAGCCACAAGTCAATGTGCAGCTTATTGGGCAAAACCAAAGAACCCTGTCCCAAACCTACTGTAAAGTTTCAAGCTGGGTATGAGCAGCCACCAGCACTTTGCTGAAGTCTGACAGGTGAGACAGTGGTGTTTATGTCATTCCTATATTATTGATGTACCAGGAGAATGTCCTTGGTATTATCCAGTTTGTTTACAAACCCTAGTTCCTGCAGGAACACAACACTGTGGAAAGGATAAGGAAAACATGGCCCTTTTAGGCGCTGATGTGTTGCAATTTTAAGAGCTCTTAGATCATGGGGAACCTGAGATGCCAGCAATGTTCACATCAGCTTGGATTTGAGATAAATTTTAATACATTTCAATCCAGTTGTATTTGAAATCTCCAAGGAATGGAAGTACGCAAATTTAAAATTGGGGGGTTTTCCCCCAAATATATTTTTTTCCATTGTAGCATTTTGCAGTTTTCTAAAGAGGTATTCTGCAGTAACCTTCATGTTTCAGCCTTCACAACTATACAGGTTTATTACACAAGGTTTGGGGAATTTTATTTGTTGTGACTTAGACTCTTACTACTCTCTGTGAAGTGCCCTTGATGTCATAATATTATTGGCGTTCTCAAGAACAATGCTCTGTGACTGGAGAAAGGATTATTTTTTTTCCTTTATAAATGGATCATTTTGTTGTCATGAAATATCATTACAGTAACAAACATTACAATAAAACTAACGTGCCCTTCTGCTACTGCCAGTCTTTCCTACAAAAGTACCCATCAGTGTGATAGGGGAAGGAAAGCAAACGCGATATGATAGGTTAAGAGAACACAGATATATAATTCCTATCTTGTGATAGTTTTCATCTACAATTAGGTGATTCTCGTTCTTTTATAATACAAGTCTTTTCCACTTGCATTTGCATGCAGCAAGTCGAAGACAAGGAGAGTGTAACATTTTCTCTATCTTAAACCATAATAGATGCTTTCCCAACCTTACATTAAATAGTGTAAAGCTTTCCGGGAGATCATGGGATTTCTACTTCAGTGGCACCAGCAATAAATGTGATCAAATGATAAGAGTGCTTTACCCTCCGTTTTTAAATTTGTGCCACTTCTGCCCAAGGCAGAATCAGCACGCTGCAAAGTTCAATTCACCTAATAGCAAAAAAAGGTAGAAATAGCACCGAGCAGCTCACTGTACACTTTATGCTAATAGTCAGCTGCTTTTGAACATCTTTTGCATTCTCCATAAATTCCCACCAGATATAGATACATATATATGTATGTAGATTTAGATATTCTCATACATTTCCAGTACCTTTGCTCTTAGAGTGGCATAATGGCTAAAAAGATAGTGTAGTATTTAAAATTTAATGAATTTTTGTTCGCACGGTGAAATCCTAAGAACTTATTTTTACAAAAAAATATTGTCATTCCTCCCAAGACAGTACTAAAATACATTCTAGATACACTTTTAATAAAGATGGTGTAAAAAACAATTAGTAATTTATTATTATCCACTGTCTTTATGTCAAACATCCGATCTCTGTGCAAAAGGATTTTTTTCTCGTTCTTTGATCAACTTTTCTTCAGCTGTGTGATCCCTTCCTGTATAATATGGGGGGAGGGTGGTGATAATAATATGTAATAATTTTGCAAACTCCAGACAGTTTACCTGCTTCTCAACTTTACCCCCCTTGTATTGCCAAAAGCAAAGCTGGTTAAACTTTTGGAAACAGTAGGATCTCTTGAGTAATCACGGAAGATATTTGTCTTGCTTGAGTTTCTGAAGTCAGCTTTAAGCTAAATGTCAGAATAGTCACTACTTCCCTGTTCAAGGTTGTAATCCTCCTATTTGCAAATTATTTAAACCAACATCGTGTAATATTAAAAAATGGAAATATTCTGCCTGCAACATATTAAGAGGAGAAGAAATAGTATCCAACTAATATAATTTTAAGGAATTAATAACAGGTCTAATGTCTTAACGTGATCTTTTCTGAAATGATTACTCTATGTAAGGACCAGCTATAACCACTTGTTGAAAGGGAACTGTATTTTGCGGAGCTGAACACGTCGGTCGCTAAATTACAGAAAATTTGCAAATCTTGAGGTTATCTCATAGGCACCTTGAACATTAGTTTCCATAAAAAAAGCTATTCCAACTTGAGGTCAGCTCCAGTCTGGAAACCAGTTTTTCTACTGGCAGTGGAGGAGATACATTCATGTTCTGGTCCTCTGAAGGCCAAGGAGCTGCAAGGTTCTTCTCCCTGCCTGGCTGAGCATCCACACTCTGTAGGGCTCCTTGCCCACACTGGCATAAAACATAACAAAATTACCTCTGCCCAAGAGAAAAACTTTTATTTTACTCATGTGTGGTGTTTGTCTGCTTTCCTGGTTTTCTGGCAGAAAAGCTTCTGTGCCCTTTTCTGGTATTTGGGAAGAGGGATTGCTAAGTGTCCTGGGGTTTGTGGAGAGGAATAGGGAGGAGGAGAATAAATTGCTTGTAAGAACGAAAGCAAGAAATAAGATGTAGAAATCACTGTAATATTAGAGTAAAGAGGAGAGCAAGGGTGCTGCAGCAGTAGGATGGGAGCTGTATAACTAAGAAAGCCTGAATATTACAGACTAGAGTCAACTATTTTGCTAAAATAGTCCTATTTGACAATATTGAAACTTTCTCTTCATGGGAACTCATTTCTGAAGAGGGAATAGACTATTTTCATCATTACTTTGGAAAAGTTCCCTCTCCATTTGTGTTCTAATTGCATCTAGTAGTTGTTTGTACTGCCAAGATAGCGCACTGCTCAAATAGACATGAATCTGCGAAGAAATCTGGAACTGTTCATTTGGTCTCCAACGGGAAGAAACCTTGACAGCACTGCCTGCTGAACTTCATTATATAAAATCTGTGCCGCCTTTTTACTATTTATACTAGTTTTATGCTCTGCCACTGTCTCTTTGAGAACTTTTAAATACTGAAGTATTGCCACAGACATAGAGTGTAACTCTGAGCGAGTCATTTTTATCTCTAGTGCCTCGTTCCGTCATCTGTTAAATGGGGATATTTCTATTTGCTTCTCCTTGCTGTTTGTCTTTCCTGCTTTCTGTATTCAGATTTGGATTCTTAGCTCTTTGGGTTAGGAACAGGAGCTAACTACAGAAAAGTGCAAATCAGATAAAGAAGAGCCCTTTGTATTGTTGATAACAGCTGGATGTTAACAGTGCAAATACCTAGTCATTCTTAGGCAATTTGTGATCATATAAACGGTTTTTCCACACTTTAAAATATATGTTGTTTTCTGTGTTTAATTAAGCAGAGATCAGGCACAAACTGTGGAGCTAATGTTGAAAATACATTGGGTTTTTATTACAGTTGTGCCGATTTGAATCTCTGCATGCTATGCTGTCTGTACACCTAAAATGGTTATTTTATGGTTCAGTTTAAGGTGCAGAAAAAATTTCATGAGTGTAATCATACTCGAAAAACGTTGCCTGTGCGTGGCAGGATTCTCCTGGCAGCTGAGCCAGGAAGATTCCTGCCATTGAAGAATCCAATTTCTTCACCCACCTTTCTCCAAAGATATCAAAGCCTGAATCTTTTTCATGTAGAATACTTTGCCCACTCCCAGAGGTATGCAATTCTTAAAACCTCAGAGTTTTCTGATGAACATTCAGATAACAATAAGCTTGCTAAATTCATTTTCTAATCTCATTAATCGGTGACCATCTTTCCATTTCAGTTTGGAGAATGTCTGAGAGTATCACCGTGCTACATTGCTTACATACTATCATGTTTGCATGATTTCTTGATGTGAATAACTGTCAATATCTGTGAGGTTTTATATTTTGTACAAATTTCACGTTTTGGGAAGTTCATATTTTGATCCATCGAGATTCTGAGAAGTCAGGATGTTTTTTCTCATACATTCTTTCAATTATTAATTAAGAAAGAGCAGAAAGTTTTGTAGAAATCCTTTCAGTAAACGTTGCTTACCCATCTTTTGCACAAAATGCATCAAACACCATATATATCACTATTTATTACACAGCTTGTACTCATTTGCAGAGTGCTGTAAATCCTGTGTGTGGAAGATGTGCATCTGTAGCATATATTATACCTGGAGGATGCCAAACCCATCCCAAACCCTTTTCACATCTACATGATCTGTAGCATATATTATACCTGGAGGATGCTTTTGCTCCATCCCAAACCCTTTTCACATCTACATAGTAGAAATATTACCCTGTCACTTGGGCAGGGACTTTAAGTAAACTCATTATCACACCAAATTTACGCCTGCACCGACGTTCCTCGTCTGTTTGCAGACTGGTTTCTATGCTTTTTCCTCCCCCTCCAAGAACTAATGAGACAATTTTCCTTCTTCATGCCTGGTCCTAGAACAACCCTAACTAGTTAGAAAGGCAACCAGGTACGCAGAAGGTCCCATCCAAATCTTACAGTGATGGGCTGCAACATTCTTGGTCTATTCAGTCTTCAGATGATTCAGCTGCTAAATTCTTCACAAATCTATGATGAGCTTATGCAAATTGAAATTCCCAGAGACTAGTAACATGTCCAAATTCATGCAGTTTTCAAAGAGTCAATGACAAAAATTCACTGGCACATCCCTTAAGATTTCAGTTGCCTACTTCAGAGAATGGAAGGTGTCTGACAAGCCTAATTATATGTATTGTCGCTTAATGATGATGTGAAACAAGGCTGTCTATTTTGTGGGGTTTCCGGAAGGATCTTTAACAATGGGAAAGTGCCAGCTTGTTAAAATATGAAGTTCTTTCCTCAAAAACCATTAAGAAAATGATGACTGAAAGTTTTGAGCTAAAGAGGACCAGAACTCAGTCACTGTTCAAGTAAGGTAATGCCAAGTAGAATAACAAGAAGAAGAACCTCAAGACATGTTCTTTACCTCCAGGATATTAATGACAAGTGATGAAGATTCCGCAATCATGCATTTCCATTTACAGCATGTTCATCATTCTGAATGTGTTAAAGAAAGTGAGGCAAGGCAAATACTTATTAACTTTAATCGGTACTGCATGGCCAGACACTCTTGATTTGCGGTTCTGATTGATGTGTCTATCTCCATTCTTAAAATAGTTTTATTCATGGGGCCTTCCTTGGCAATCAAATCTCAGAAAAGTCTTGCATGTCAGCAGCCAGAGTCTAGTAGACGCTATTTCTGTGAAGTAATTACAAGATTATTTCCCTTTTTCCCGACATTTTGCATCCCCTGAGTTACTCAGTTCCACAAAAATGGTGTACTGTGTTGCATATGTTTAAATAATGTTCTCTAGCTTTCACCGAAAATACAAAAAAAGTAAGAAACTGATTATTGGAAACATTAGTTGAAAATGTAAGAAGTGCGTTTTAAGTATATTGCCCAGCAGATAGTGAGATCGAGATAGCAAATCCAATCAGTGGGACCTCTTCTCTGCTTAATTATTTTTCAGCCCAAGCAGGGCTGCTTGAAATGGTTTCTTATGTCCCAGTTCTCAAAACTGACTAGTTTGGGATACCTTGATTTTGATTCTTGAGACAAGAACATCTGGAATGGGAGAAAATGTTAATCTCTCATCTCTTGAAAATCAATGCAAACCCTTAGAGACAACCAAAAATTAGTGGCACCGAAACTTTTTAGGCATTTTTCAGTGAGGATATGCGTATTCTGTGTGCTTTGATTTAGTTCACCTGTACTTTAATTCAGAATAGTATTTACATATTGCTTTTGATGTTACCTTTAAGAGTAATTCTGAATATACATTTTTATTGCTTTGTGTGCTGTTTTTAAGAGTGGCTACCAAATTACCCATAAGTGAGATGCCAGACACCATAGTTCTACATTTGTCTAAGTGAAAGACATGACTAGAAAGATCTCTGGGTGTACTACGCACAGGCCATAAGAAGTGTTTAAATTCATTTTGGGAACTGGCTTGACATCAGGAACTCCTTTGGCCCACCTGGGATTTCCTTCATTTCCTGGGAAACAAGAACATCTGAAGGTTTTTACTAGATAGCTAAGGAAATAAGTCAGAAAGTTTACAAATGAAGCAATGCTACTATTTTATTGGCACAAAGGTTTTTCCAGTTTGGAGTATTTTATCTAGGACAAGCTTCTGAGTTGGAATTGTTGCACCGCCCATGTATTAATCTTTCCAAATTAACTGCTTGCATGTGACATAAAGAGGAGTTTCTCAGCACCCCACAGTTCTTGGGAGCAGTGTGTGTATGTAAGTGAAGGAGACGGTTTCCATTGGGACAAATACAGACATTTTCTGTACATGCAGCTGTAGCCACTGAGTGCGGGAAGAGCAAGGATAGGTATGACCAGTTCCTGCTGGAAAACTGAACTGGGTAAGATGACAACCCATGGCCATTTATGTATAAACCAAAGGCGTTCACAGGCAATTTGTGGAGAAGAGTAAACTGAAAATATTCGTAGGATGTGTGGCACTGGGAGGTTAATGAAGTTCTGTGGTGTTTAGAGTTTATTGCCTTCGAAGAATTTACTGCAGAGCTTCAGTACCATATGATCCCTTGGTCATTTTTGTATGTTAAACTGACATCAGTAGTAATAGTAATTATTCTAAGAGCTTGTGCTGGCATATGCCATGTATAAACTGTGCTGGGGAAAAGACCCTTAACAAAAAGTGTAGTAGGCTAAAAAAAAAAGTGAGAGAGAGAGAAAGAAACTATTTCAATTCAGGGCATCAATTAACACTGATTTGCACTGGAGTGCATTTGAAAGTACATGCAATATTCACATGCCAAATGAATTCATTAAAGACCAGTGTGATTACAGTGAATGTCAAATGAATTAATAACAATGGGACCTTTAAGTGTTACCATTAATTTCACAGTGTGTTGCTGTTTTATACTTATGGGCTCTGAAGCTAAATGACACTCTACAGTTGCCCTAGTAGATTAATTGTGCATTAATAATCTATGGGTGGGCCAGCAATCTGGTGGGCACTTACATTTCATTGACACTTGGATACTAAAGATCATCTTCATTTCCAGTTTTCAGTCAGGAAAATCATTTTAGCTTTAAAACAGGCTCGTACCATTTCTTCTGTGTTTGATTAGAGTTCTTAAAGCAGCGTTTTTATATTCTAGGTCCTCATTCAAAGTTAAGCTTGATTAAAGAATTAAACTCTTTGGGTTTTTTCTGTATGTAGCTCTCTATCTGAGAAATATGGCAGTGATTTCTGCTTGCTATTAGATATTCTGCTCTGTTCAGAGTGGGTTTTTTGCCGCCTAGTATTTAAAAAATTATTTCTGCGGGTCTGACTACTTCTTTTTTTTTTTTTTTTTTTTTTGGTTATGGTATTTAGATCTGTTAACTTTTGGAGGCTGCCATTGTTAGAAAGATATGCTTTCAGTCAGAGCTCAGAAAGGGCATACCAGTTTATTTACCCAATATTTATATATTTATTATATATGTCCTCCCCTGAGAGGAACACGGCTCAACTTAAGTGAGAGATTAAAAAGAGAAACCTTCTTTCAAATATTATTACCTAATAAATTGCATATTTTTATTCCCAAATATTGCACTTCTGTTTAAAATGTCATCTACCACACATATGTGAATTCTTAATGTAGAGGAACTGATTTGATTGCCATTAGGGCTTTACATTTTGAAAGGAAACTTTAATTGACAAATTATTCTGTCTTTTTTTCTTTTTTAATGATGTACTAATACTGTAAGCTGTTGCAAGCAAGTAGAGCCCAGGAGCTGTGTAGAGATCCATTGAAATTAAATATTAAACTGTGTATGTCAAGATTTGGAAAGAGAGACAGAGGCAGAAACATAAAGTAAATTTTGTTATATCCAGAAATTCTGAAGAAAAGTGTGTTTGACCAAAATTTTCTCTCATTTTCCAACTTCAGTCACGTCTTCCAATATAAGATATTATCCTTTTTTACAAACTTTGCCTGTTTTAAAGTTTTAGATCATCATTCCTGCAATAAAACTAAATATTGTAGCATTTGAATCAGGACAGACTTTGCAAAACAGCTGTACAGGCAACCGTTGCTACATACCTGACACGTCTCTCTCTGAGAGATTCAAACATTCTCATATGTCGATTGTCATATGGGAAAGGGGAAAAAAATCTAAAACCAAAGCAATCTAGCCTCAGTTAGTTGTTAGAGATTTTTTTTATTTGCTTGCTTGTTTGTTTTTTAAGCCAGCAGAAAGTTAATTGATCTTAAATCAAGACCTACTTAGGAATCGGGTATCTGCATGCAAGAACTCATTCTATTGGACATGACCCTTGTACAGATGTCTGAAAACTCATTTGAATACTCTCGTACAAGGGCAATTTAATCAGTCAATAATTCAGGTTTAAAAACTAGAGTGGCACATTCCCACTTCATTTGTACGTTTGTAAAAAAGCCAGTGTGTGCTACAAGTGCTGTAAATGAAACAGTAGTGAGTATTGTAGTAGTCTTTGTGAAAATTTATTATAACTCATTAAACTGCCAGTAACCCACTCATAAAAACCATGTTTATAATATAGGACATTAATCAAATTTACTAATTATCTAGGTATTGCATTTCTTTCTATCTCAGTTTTATAGGATGGGACTCAGGCTCAGGATATATACACATATAAACACTGAGATGTTCTATTTATGTCTTAACTGGAGTTGATAAATGGCCCATCAGTCACATATTTTGAACTTCATCCATTAAACATTCTCTTTGTGTCAAGCTTCCCCTGACACATACTTAAAGAAGAGACAGGAAATACTTACGTGTATATAGATTTTAAAATTAGAGAAAATAATTGTAATCCTGAAGCTTCTTTTAATTCTAGAAACGTCCACCTGTTAAACACACTGGTTTCAGTCAGGAAAATTGCTAGCACTGTTATACGTGCTCCTACATAATGGTGAGCAGATACTGCTGGTTTGTGGTGATACCACCCAGAATACACACACATGCACACGTGTAGATACACGTGGAGAGCTTGGACTTCATGTTCCGAGACTGCATATGTGGATGTAGGAAAGTAAAGCCAAATCATCAATCAGAGCTTTTTACATTTGAGGTATTAATGATCTATACGTTGTTGTAATTTCCATTGTATAAATCCAGTATTTATCACATACCACTGGCAAACCTCAGGAGAAAACAAAAAGTCATATTTTGCACTTGCTGAAATCAAATATATCTTCACAAATTCCCTGTTCTTCACCTTTTATGCTCCTACGTAGTTACATTTGTGATTGAATTAATGAATTGAGATTGTCACTTGTTCAACTTCCTTCCAGAATAATTCAATAACAAAAAGTGCATTATAGTTTCCATGTTTTCCTCTGTGTGTGTGTATATATATAAATGGCAAAAACTCAGATATAAGCATGAACTCTAATTTTA
>NW_015090868.1:8301963-8309547 GCF_001431845.1 Calidris pugnax | reverse complement strand
GCCTAGTATTTAAAAAATTATTTCTGCGGGTCTGACTTCTTCGTTTTTCTTTTTTTTTTTTTTGGTTATGGTATTTAGATCTGTTAACTTTTGGAGGCTGCCATTGTTAGAAAGATATGCTTTCAGTCAGAGCTCAGAAAGGGCATACCAGTTTATTTACCCAATATTTATATATTTATTATATATGTCCTCCCCTGAGAGGGGATTAAGTGAGAGATTAAAAAGAGAAACCTTCTTTCAAATATTATTACCTAATAAATTGCATATTTTTATTCCCAAATATTGCACTTCTGTTTAAAATGTCATCTACCACACATACGTGAGTTCTTAATGTAGAAGAACTGATTTGATTGCCATTAGGGCTTTACATTTTGAAAGGAAACTTTAATTGACAAATTATTCTGTCTTTTTTTCTTTTTTAATGATGTACTAATACTGTAAGCTGTTGCAAGCAAGTAGAGCCCAGGAGCTGTGTAGAGATCCATTGAAATTAAATATTAAACTGTGTATGTCAAGATTTGGAAAGAGAGATAGAGGCAGAAACATCAAGTAAAATTTTGTTATATCCAGAAGTTCTGAAGAAAAGTGTGTTTGACCAAATTTTTCTGTCATTTTCCAACTTCAGTCACTTCTTCCAATATAAGATATTATCCTTTTTTACAAACTTCGCCTGTTTTAAAGTTTTAGATCATCATTCCTGCAATAAAACTAAATATTGTATCATTTGAATCAGGACAGACTTTGCAAAACGGCTGTATAGGCAACGGTTGCTGCATACCTGACACATCTGTCTCTGAGAGATTCAAACATTCTCATATGTCGATTGTCATATGGGAAAGGTGAAAAAAATCTAAAACCAAAGCAATCTAGCCTCAGTTAGTTGTTAGAGATTTTTTTTATTTGCTTGCGTGTTTGTTTTTTAAGCCAGCAGAAAGTTAATTGATCTTAAATCAAGACCTACTTAGGAATCGGGTATCTGCATGCAAGAACTCATTCTATTGGACATGACCCTTGTACAGATGTCTGAAAACTCATTTGAATACTCTCGTACAAGGGCAATTTAATCAGTCAATAATTCAGGTTTAAAAACTAGAGTGGCACATTCCCACTTCATTTGTACGTTTGTAAAAAAGCCAGTGTGTGCTACAAGTGCTGTAAATGAAACAGTAGTGAGTATTGTAGTAGTCTTTGTGAAAATTTATTATAACTCATTAAACTGCCAGTAACCCACTCATAAAAACCATGTTTATAATATAGGACATTAATCAAATTTACTAATTATCTAGGTATTGCATTTCTTTCTATCTCAGTTTTATAGGATGGGACTCAGGCTCAGGATATATACACATATAAACACTGAGATGTTCTATTTATGTCTTAACTGGAGTTGATAAATGGCCCATCAGTCACATATTTTGAACTTCATCCATTAAACATTCTCTTTGTGTCAAGCTTCCCCTGACACATACTTAAAGAAGAGACAGGAAATACTTACGTGTATATAGATTTTAAAATTAGAGAAAATAATTGTAATCCTGAAGCTTCTTTTAATTCTAGAAACGTCCACCTGTTAAACACACTGGTTTCAGTCAGGAAAATTGCTAGCACTGTTATACGTGCTCCTACATAATGGTGAGCAGATACTGCTGGTTTGTGGTGATACCACCCAGAATACACACACATGCACACGTGTAGATACACGTGGAGAGCTTGGACTTCATGTTCCGAGACTGCATATGTGGATGTAGGAAAGTAAAGCCAAATCATCAATCAGAGCTTTTTACATTTGAGGTATTAATGATCTATACGTTGTTGTAATTTCCATTGTATAAATCCAGTATTTATCACATACCACTGGCAAACCTCAGGAGAAAACAAAAAGTCATATTTTGCACTTGCTGAAATCAAATATATCTTCACAAATTCCCTGTTCTTCACCTTTTATGCTCCTACGTAGTTACATTTGTGATTGAATTAATGAATTGAGATTGTCACTTGTTCAACTTCCTTCCAGAATAATTCAATAACAAAAAGTGCATTATAGTTTCCATGTTTTCCTCTGTGTGTGTGTATATATATAAATGGCAAAAACTCAGATTTTTTTTTTTTTTTTTTTTTTGGTTATGGTATTTAGATCTGTTAACTTTTGGAGGCTGCCATTGTTAGAAAGATATGCTTTCAGTCAGAGCTCAGAAAGGGCATACCAGTTTATTTACCCAATATTTATATATTTATTATATATGTCCTCCCCTGAGAGGGGATTAAGTGAGAGATTAAAAAGAGAAACCTTCTTTCAAATATTATTACCTAATAAATTGCATACTTTTATTCCCAAATATTGCACTTCTGTTTAAAATGTCATCTACCACACATACGTGAGTTCTTAATGTAGAAGAACTGATTTGATTGCCATTAGGGCTTTACATTTTGAAAGGAAACTTTAATTGACAAATTATTCTGTCTTTTTTTCTTTTTTAATGATGTACTAATACTGTAAGCTGTTGCAAGCAAGTAGAGCCCAGGAGCTGTGTAGAGATCCATTGAAATTAAATATTAAACTGTGTATGTCAAGATTTGGAAAGAGAGATAGAGGCAGAAACATCAAGTAAAATTTTGTTATATCCAGAAGTTCTGAAGAAAAGTGTGTTTGACCAAATTTTTCTGTCATTTTCCAACTTCAGTCACTTCTTCCAATATAAGATATTATCCTTTTTTACAAACTTCGCCTGTTTTAAAGTTTTAGATCATCATTCCTGCAATAAAACTAAATATTGTATCATTTGAATCAGGACAGACTTTGCAAAACGGCTGTATAGGCAACGGTTGCTGCATACCTGACACATCTGTCTCTGAGAGATTCAAACATTCTCATATGTCGATTGTCATATGGGAAAGGTGAAAAAAATCTAAAACCAAAGCAATCTAGCCTCAGTTAGTTGTTAGAGATTTTTTTTATTTGCTTGCGTGTTTGTTTTTTAAGCCAGCAGAAAGTTAATTGATCTTAAATCAAGACCTACTTAGGAATCGGGTATCTGCATGCAAGAACTCATTCTATTGGACATGACCCTTGTACAGATGTCTGAAAACTCATTTGAATACTCTCGTACAAGGGCAATTTAATCAGTCAATAATTCAGGTTTAAAAACTAGAGTGGCACATTCCCACTTCATTTGTACGTTTGTAAACGAGCCAGTGTGTGCTACAAGTGCTGTAAATGAAACAGTAGTGAGTATTGTAGTAGTCTTTGTGAAAATTTATTATAACTCATTAAACTGCCAGTAACCCACTCATAAAAACCATGTTTATAATATAGGACATTAATCAAATTTACTAATTATCTAGGTATTGCATTTCTTTCTATCTCAGTTTTATAGGATGGGACTCAGGCTCAGGATATATACACATATAAACACTGAGATGTTCTATTTATGTCTTAACTGGAGTTGATAAATGGCCCATCAGTCACATATTTTGAACTTCATCCATTAAACATTCTCTTTGTGTCAAGCTTCCCCTGACACATACTTAAAGAAGAGACAGGAAATACTTACGTGTATATAGATTTTAAAATTAGAGAAAATAATTGTAATCCTGAAGCTTCTTTTAATTCTAGAAACGTCCACCTGTTAAACACACTGGTTTAAGTCAGGAAAATTCCTAGCACCGTTATACGTGCTCCTACATAACAGTGAGCAGATACTGCCAGTTTGTGGTGATACCACCCAGAATACACACACATGCACACGTGTAGATACACGTGGAGAGCTTGGACTTCATGTTCCGAGACTGCATATGTGGATGTAGGAAAGTAAAGCCAAATCATCAATCAGAGCTTTTTACATTTGAGGTATTAATGATCTATACGTTGTTGTAATTTCCATTGTATAAATCCAGTATTTATCACATACCACTGGCAAACCTCAGGAGAAAACAAAAAGTCATATTTTGCACTTGCTGAAATCAAATATATCTTCACAAATTCCCTGTTCTTCACCTTTTATGCTCCTACGTAGTTACATTTGTGATTGAATTAATGAATTGAGATTGTCACTTGTTCAACTTCCTTCCAGAATAATTCAATAACAAAAAGTGCATTATAGTTTCCATGTTTTCCTCTGTGTGTATATATCTATAAATGGCAAGCATTATAGTTTCCATGTTTTCCTCTGTGTGTGTGTATATATATAAATGGCAAAAACTCAGATATAAGCATGAACTCTAATTTTAAATTTTATGAACACAGTTTTAGACCTTTAATGAAGAAATAACATCAGTTACAGGTAGGGAGAGAAAGAAGGTGTGAGAGCTCCTTCGCTTCCCCACTGCACAAGTCAAGGAACAGGGTGGGAGCTCCCAGGCCAAACAAGAGCAGTGCCCCCTCCACAGCCTTCTGGGGTGAAATACGGCCCATTGCTGGTGACTCCACCACTGCCCTGGGCAGCCTCTTCCAAGGCTTGACAGCCCTTTCGGTGAAGAAATTTTTCCTAATATCCAATCTGAACCTCCCCTGGTGCAAGTTGATGCTGTTTCCTCTTGTCCCATTGCCTGTTCTTGGGAGAAGAGACCAACCCCCCCTGGTTACACCCTCCTTTCAGGGAGTTGGAGAGAGCGAGAAGGTCTCCCCTCAGCCTCCTTTTCTCCAGGTTGAACACCCCCAGCTCCCTCAGCTGCTCCTCACAAGACTTGTGCTCCAGACCCCTCACCAGCTTCTCTGGACACGCTCCAGCCCTTCAATGTCTTTCTTGGAGTGAGGGGCCCAAAACTTGACATAGCACCTGAGATAGGGCCTCACCAGTACCCAGTTCTCTGGACACGCTCCAGCCCTTCAACGTCTTTCTTGGAGTGAGGGGCCCAAAACTGGACACAGCACCTGAGGTGGGGCCTCACCAGTACCCAGTACGAGGGTACAATCACTGCCCTAGTCCTGCTGGCCACACTGTTCCTGATACAGGCCAGGATGCTGTTGGCCATCTTGGCCACCTGGGCACACTGCTGGCTCATATTCATGATGCTCATGAGCCCCTGCAGAAGCAGCCCCACTGTCCCCGAGG
The DNA here is from genome assembly GCF_001431845.1 of Calidris pugnax. Taxonomy (NCBI): domain Eukaryota; kingdom Metazoa; phylum Chordata; class Aves; order Charadriiformes; family Scolopacidae; genus Calidris; species Calidris pugnax. Next base: position 8,304,496 of record NW_015090868.1, on the reverse strand, counting down.
CTGCCCAAAAGGAGAGACATTATTTTCTCCATCAGCCAGATCTCCTGTTCTCTCACCCAACTTGAGGGAACCTGTCCTTACCTCACTCTCCCTTAGCAGCACTTCTTGAACTGTCTTGTTATGGAAAGGAGTATATTATGCAAGATTTGTAGGCTGTGGTAAACTGACTGGTTTTATTAGACTCAGTAATAAAATAGTCAACACAAGGAGTTACCAAAATGCTGTACTTAAACCATTCTTATTAGAGATGTAACAGCTATCAGGTATGAAACAGGCCTAAAAACTTTTCCTCAGAAAGACTATCATAGAGCAGTGGAATGAAAAATACTGACATTTGGCAGTTGTCATTTCGGGTAATCTAAGCATTCAAAATCTATACTGAGAACCTCAGGTGGTGCTTTTGTTTGTATGACTTGATGGTTATAGGACTTTATCAAAAACCCGTCGTTTTTACCATCCCTGATGCTGCTCCAGAGCTCTCCATTCATAAGACAGTGTCACTAGTTCTCCCATAGAAGTTGAGTGGAAGCAATAAAAGCCTTTATTAATCTTATTATTAAATATAGTATCTACCATGGGAGTTTTCTTGATGAATTACAGATCTATTCATAGTGCCTCCGGCCTAATTTTGTTGTAGCTGCCTGATGGATTTCATTTCACTTAGCAAAGCTTGTTCCTCTTGATAGAGGAATCTGAAAGTCCAGTCTTTGGGCTGCCTGTATGGTGTTGCATGTATCTGTTAAATAGAAATGGGTTTTCCCTTGCCATAGAGATGCAGGATGATGTTTAGATGGGAAGGGGTTGGGGAAATGAGTTTTTCACCCATCCTATCATGTCGTGCCTTTTTTTTTTTTTTTTAAACATTTGGATACCATCTGCCTCCAGCCTCCCTGTTCATTAGCAACAGCTCTGTGCCCACACAGTCCCTGCACCGCTGACAGGGTGTCAGGCTCTTTGGAAAATAAATATCACTCTATACTTGCTGAGAACACTAGAAGAAGGAGCAACTATCTCTTCTTCTGCAGCTGATAGCAGTGGGAGAATTCATCTACCCATGTTTAAGGCAGGCAGCGCAGAAGTACATCCCCAGCTTAAAACTCAGCAGAGTCTTTTCTATTTGTTTTAAGTTCCTTCTCTGGCAGGTCGCCTACCTCAGGCTCCCTGTCCTCTTTCACTAAATAAGAACCTAGCAAGTGAAATATCTGAAGTATAAGTAATGAGCAAACCTAGTACCTGGTTAAGGGGTTTCCTCTGATGTTGGCAATTTGTAGCTCAGCAGTATCATCTAGAGAGTTAGCAAAGATGTGAGTTCAGGTTCACCTGTTAATGGAGTTGAAATTTTCACTTTTAAAGAATCATAGAATTGTAGAATGGTTTGGGTTGGGAGGGACCTTAAAGCACATACAGTTCCAACCCCCTGCCGTGGAAAGGGACACCTCTTACTAGAGCAGGTTGCTCAGAGCTCCATCCCGCCTGGTTTTGAACATCTCTAGGGATGGGGCAGCCACAGCTTCTCTGGGCAACCTGGGCCAGGCTCTCACCACCCTCACAGCAAAGAATGTCTTCCCGAGATCTCACCTAAATCTGCCCTCTTTCAGTTTGAAGTCGTTATTCTCTGTCCTATCACTACATGTCCTTGTAGAAAGTCCATCTCCAGCTTTCTTGTAAGCCCCTTCAGATACTGGAAAGGGCTATAAAGTCTCCCTGGAGCCTTCTCTTCTCCAGCCTGAACCCCCCTAACTCTCTCAGCCTGTCCTCACAGCAGAGGGGCTCCAGCCCTTCCAGCATCTTGGTGGCCTTCCCTGGCCCCGCTCCAACAGGTCCATGTCCTTCTGCTGTTGGTGGCCCCAGAGCTGGAGGCAGCCCTGCAGGGGGGTCTCCCCAGAGTGGAGCAGAGGGGCAGAATCCCTCCTTACCCTGCTGGCCACGCTGCTGGGGATGCAGAAAAGATCAGCTACAACCTCTGTATATAACTATAAGCAATATATTTATATGGAATAATCTAACTTTCCTGGCGGATGGGCGTGCAGAGGGTTTCCAGTCAAAAAATACTTGATCAGAATATGTGTATACCCTGATCAGGGAGCTCAGACGCCCTCTGAAGTCACTAATTTTAGGCAAAGTTTTAGTGATGAATGCTTTTTGACAGAGGGAAAGATATAGTGCTGTAGAATCTTTCGGAGTTCTGGCTGTGTGTCATTATTCCTTCTGCATGCAACATGCTCGTTAAAGAGACAGGAAAAGAAACGAAGAGAAGAGAAGAGAAGAGAAGAGAAGAGAAGAGAAGAGAAGAGAAGAGAAGAGAAGAGAAGAGAAGAGAAGAGAAGAGAAGAGAAGAGAAGAGAAGAGAAGAGAAGAGAAGAGAAGAGAAGAGAAGAGAAGAGAAGAGAAGAGAAGAGAAGAGAAGAGAAGAGAAGAGAAGAGAAGAGAAGAGAAGAGAAGAGAAGAGAAGAGAAGAGAAGAGAAGAGAAGAGAAGAGAAGAGAAGAGAAGAGAAGAGAAGAGAAGAGAAGAGAAGAGAAGAGAAGAGAAGA